>NC_085137.1:212029387-212074558 GCF_035046485.1 Aedes albopictus
CTACCAAGCGGGTAAAAGTCACGCGGCAGGCTAACTTTCATGTCAAGGGTGAACTGGTTTGTTCTTGAGGTGTGCAAAGTTGAAAACTAGTTCAGTGGTTTTTTTTTGCCTCGAGCAATTGCCACCGGCTCCGGCTCCGGCTGCAACGAGTTCCGGCAGGGCTTCTGGAAGACGACGACACACTATCGGTCGGTCGGAAACAAAAGTTCAACGAAAGGTGGCTGCCATTGGTTACCACCGCCGCCAGCCAGCACCCGTTCGAGTGTTGGATTGGCTTTTATTGATTGGCAAAAGTTTTCTGGTTTTCTGTGTCGGATTCGATGTTTCACGTTGGCTGGCTGGAAGTAAATTGATTGCAATCAAGAACTATGCAACTTTACTGGTAACGGTGGTGGTGGGTGCTGAAGATGGCATTTTTGGTGTTACTGGAATGACCGTGGAGGTGTTGAATGGTTCATTTTCAGTAGCTGGGTTGTTTGTGAACATTATATTGCAAATTTGATGTACAGTGACCCCACACCGATGAATCACCTTAATTTTTGTACACTATTTATGAATCACCATGTTGATCAAATGGAGTGATCCATAAACTGTGGTCATTTTTGCCGATTCATAAATTGTGGGGTCACTGTAGATACAATCGATTAATAATAAATTGGTGGCCCGACACGGTGTAATCCTCAACTCTGAAGTTATGAGTTCGTGTGACATCTCTTATTAAGGCGAGACTGGATGCATTTCCTCATTTTTTTTGGTTTTGTATTTTCTATTAAATGTAGACTAATATTTGAAAAGGGCGTAACAGCCATTGCAAATTTCTACTTCTCCCATTTCTCCTGGGCGCATTTTCCAACATTCATTATATCTCCAGAGCAGTCTCCCCTCTATCTGATAACAGGATAAGTTTGCATAAATAAATTGAAATACGTCTACGAGGAATGGAAGAAGCTGAGGCGTGCTATGGGATTTCCGCCCTTTTCACATTTTCAAAAAAAAAAAAGTTGAAATGCCAAGCCAAGACTGGTTAGTCTTAAAGGATTTCATGTGTTATCAGTACTCATGAAGAAGTATTTAGCTACCTCGAAAACCATTAAAGCAATTTAATTCTCAGAGAAAGTTTTAATCGAATGTTCAATAACGTTTCAAGTTGAAGTTCAAGTCTTTCAGATAACACTTCACAAATTAAAATGAATGATTTACCTTCGATGAATAGCGAATAAACATGCGTTGAAAATCAGCTGTGCCATCAAGCGAAACAGGAAACCATGCTGCTCCATTTGAAAGCGCTACCAGAGTGTAACCGACTGGTCTAGATCATTGGGCCAACAAAACTGATAGATCAGCTGGTGAGTTGTATGCAAGTCGGGCCGCAAACCGGTTAAACGGTTTTAAGCATATTGGAGAAGTTTCGTCCAGTCGCCGCTAGGTGCTGTTGTAGATTCTGTTTTATGTACTAGTCGTATTGGTAGCGCTCAACTTGTCTTCTCCGCTACGGTTCTTGTATAATTCGAACCGGTTGATTTGTTGGAGACGCTGAGGTTTCGCAGTGTATCATCGATTGCAAGGATTGTGTTGTTTATGTGCATCTTTATTGCCGCGTTTCAGGCGAACATTTTCTTCGTTTGTATCCATACGTTTGATATATAAATACATGACGAGAGCATGGTTTTAGCTAGGAGCAGTTCATTTGCATATCAATCAAGTTGTAGCAATGTTACAGCAATTAGCGTATTTTTCATGTTTTAACGATTGGATTCTGTGTAATAATTGATTTGACTTTATTAAAGAGACTTTCAGCCCTTGGCTCCTGTGTGATAACGTAAATCATTATACTTCTGCTGATCTTGAACGTAAAAATTAAATAAACCACTTGATTATGACGAAAATATCAAAGCCCACGCAAAAAATGTGCTCTGATGTAAAATTGAGCTTATCAATACGTATATTTTTCGCAAATTATGACATGTGTGATCCCATATGCCAATAATGCACTTCCAAAAGATAATATTCAGTTAAAAAAAATAGGTATCGCTTTCAATGAAATTTTTAGAACAACTTCAAAACCAGAACTACTTGGGGGTAAAATAAACAGCTGGTTTAAACGCTATCCATTTTTTATAAAATTTTGTGCTAACTCGGTATATTGAAATCATATTTTGACACATATTTTTACACAACTAGTGCAAAAAGTAAACAAAAAATATTTTACGCTCATAAAATAAGATTTTTATTCGAAAAATCGCTTGTTTTAGTACATTTTTTTTTACAAATAATTATTTCAACACATTCCAAAGTATAAAGTTTTGAGGTGAAACATCAAGAAATCCCATTGCAATTTTGCATTCAAACTTTAGAGGCACAAATCTGACGAACGACGCATCGAACCAAGCCGCACTTGGTTATCCTGGCTTTGCTCACTTGCAAAAAGAGGCAGCTTTTCCAAATCAAGCGCATTTGTTTACTATTTTTTTAAGATTTGTGCTCTTGAAAACGTGAGTAGGGGTCCAAGTCGGCCATTGTGGCAGCCATATTGGTATTCTTTGAAGTTTCTCCTTAAGAGTGTAGCATATAAAGTTTGTATTAAATTTGTTGCCCTACACTTGAATATATCGAAATTATACATTTAAACTTGTTTTTGAAGACATGTTCATTTTACCCACACTTTTTTCTATTGCCGTTTTTCTTTTTGAACCTGGGTTGGAACTGGATTGGCGGAAAATGTGTAAACAAACAAACGTCACACGGTGTCAAAATTTCGATTGTTATCGAACATTCATGTACCTTTTTTCTTCGAAAATGATTAGTATTTAAGCTATATATTCATAATCGGAAAACTAGAAAATATTTCATCGGCGAAAATTTTTCCATACATTTTGTATGCGACGTTTTTGGGCTAAAATAGTAATTATTGATTTTTAGTATAGCTAAAACTCATCTAACTCAAATTTTCCCCGTTAGAATATTTTCAAATTTTGCATTTATACATTATAGCCGAAGTTTAACCCTTTATAAGGCAGTGGCAACTATATTGCCACCTTATACACATATTTTTTTCTGTTCGTTTAGAAAATTTTTACAATTTCTGTTTAACTGATGGATACATTAGGCCTTTGTGAACACTCATGATTTTTTTGAGCCATAACAAATATGAATGGGCTTTTTTAGAACAAAATGTCTCTCCAAAAACTGCCATTTTTGAGTGCATGAAGGTTTATAAGCTCGAAATTCTGTTATGGTGAGCGAATTGAAAATCGAATGATGGGAAATGAAAGGCCTATGTTCCTTTTACTTGTGGACAAAATTTCAACTTGATTGCTTAATTACTTTTAGAAACACAGCCTTTTGAAAAAATGTACTATAATAAATGGGCATGTACCAAAATTGCCATATCGTTCAAAATAATTGGCCAATCGAGTTCAAATCCACACAAGTAACTCATGAATATTAGGGCAATAACCTGTCAAAAAATCAGCATGATTGATTAACGCATCACAAAATAAAAACAAATTAAAGTTTGTTGACAAAAAGTTGAAATTTAGACCATTTTTTCCATACAAAATCGACCATCGAATTTTTTGAAAATAAAAACGTTTTTGTTCATTACACCACATGTACTTCATCTTCCAATGTAGAACGAGTGGATTCCGTGCCTGGTTCTCTCGGCCTTATAAAGGGTTAACATTCTATGCAGAAAAATCCGAGGTACATGAAAGTTCGATAATAATCAAAATTTTGACACCATGCGTCAAACAAACTCAAATAAACTTTAGTACAAGCGAAACCGAAGTCGGGTTGGGGTTGAAACTGTGATCTCATCCAGTTCCAACTCAGGTTGGAACTGGATCAAAAAGAAAAGCGGCATATGACTCTGTTTTCTTGCGTTTTGACTCTCTTGAAGTTTTTGATACTTAAATTCTGTATACCATACTTGACACCTAAAAGTAGGTAAATTTTCTAACGAAGTGAAAAACTGAAGTTGTGTCTACTTAATACATCACTGGATAGCTATTACAACAGTTTCTAATCTCACATTTTTTAAGTATTCATGCCAACTATTGACCAATCCAAATACTATATACAAATATATAAATATATGAATAAAATGTTTGTGATTTGTTTTTAAATTACTTTCGTTAAGAATTAGCGAGAACGGTCAATTTTTTTTGTTCTCCCGTAAATGAATTTCATGCAATAGGTTTCGTAAGACTTATTTAAATTTTTTTTTGTGAAACGGACCTAGTGCGATAGTCCAAATACTTGACGCTTACGCCGAGGAGCTGGGATCGAATCCCAATCCTGACAAACTCGCAAAATGTGAGTTCTTTCTTCGGAAGGGTTAAAATTTCGTTAACACAGATTACAAACTTCTTTTAAGAATTCAATGGAAAATGTAACTCACTGCTTCGTTCAAGATAGTTTTTAAAATTGAACCTGCTTTCAAAAGCTAACATATTACAGAATAGAGATACTTTCATTATTATTTACCCTTCGGATTATTGCACGTCAAAGTGAAGCCATTTTTGCAAAACAAATTAATAAACGACAGTTTCAACATCATTTTTCAGCAAGAAGCAAATTATGGTGTGATTTCGATGGAAGAAAGGCAAAATAAATAAGGCCTTTCTTCTGCAGGTAAGACCTATCGTTAAGTAGTTCTAATTGGTAGCATACTGATTTTTCTACTACTTGTAAGGTATATTTTATCAGTCAAGTACAAGACACTGAAGACGACCTTACAGTTGAGGTCGAAATACGTATCTGTCAAAGGATGCAAATTCTAAGTGGAATTCAAAGGAACAGTACTTAACGCGATTTTCTTTTCTTTTTTATTTATTTAGAAAAATGTAATTTTGCAGAAAAAAGCACAATTGGTTTCTTTAACGGTGTTGAGATAATTCCATATTCTGAATCTGCATGCGAAACTGAGCCGAAATCCAAATTTTCATGAATTTTGGGGCCCGGGAAGCTATTTAAAAATCAATTTGAAGTTTGTATGGGAGCGGTTTGTCGAATCACCCCTCGTCGAATATTGTACTGGGTGGAGCTGTCAAACAGTTACCCAGCTGTCAAAAGGTGATTTCAAAAAATCTCTGTGAATTTGTTTTTAGGTACCAAAATAAAGTTCTAAAAATCTGAAAAAAATAATAGTGGCTCAGAAAAAGGTGCTCTTTCGTATAAAATCAAAAAATCGATACATTTTTCTTAATTTAAAAAACCAATTGGGCCCATTTTACCAAAAGAATAGAACGCCCAATTTTTGCTAAAAAAGAGTACATGAACTCTAAAAAGAGTACGTCTATGCACGCCACGTTTGCTAAAGGTGCCTTTTCACTGTTTGTCATAATGCCAAATATTTCTGGATTCTGGCGTTCGATTTGAATAGGTCGAATGTTTGCTGTGATTCCTATGTTCATACGACCTATTCAAATCGAACGTCAGATTTTCCATTGGAGTCCGAAATTCATCCAAGGTTGCCATTATTCATTTGTGTTTTGACTTGTTTGGCTTGTTTGACCAAATCTGGCGTTCGATTTGAATAGGCCGTAGGAACATAGGAATTATAGCAAAAATTCGACCTATTCAAATCGAACGCCGGAAATATTCGTCATGTCTAATGGGATCTAGATAAATTCTTCTATTTTTTGATGTTTGGTTGCCTTGTTGTTCAGACTTGAAAAAAAAATCATCGTCTTTTCATAGGTAGTGTGATTAAACTCAAAATGTGGATTCGCGAGCTTTGAGAAGTGGGCTCTGCTCATTGATGATTTTCAAGTGGGTTTCCTTCATCAGGAGCTCCTTCTGGAATTCCTCCAGGAATACCATCCGTAGTTTCTCCACAATATTTTCTAGGATTTCTTCAGAAGTTTCCTTTGGGGCTTTTCCAGGAATTTCATGAATCAGTAAGCCCTTCTTGGATTCCTCCAGAGATTGATGACAGGATTTCTTAAGAAAATCCTTAGTTCCTTCATAAGTTCCTCCTAAGGTTCCTCTAGATGTTTCCTTACGGGTTCCTCCCATTGTTTTTTTGAAATTCTGTGATAAATATGGGTAATCCTTTCGGAAATCCTCCTAGAACTTCTTCCGGGATTCCCCCACAAACTCCTTTTGGGATTCTTTCAAGAACTGCTTCCAGGATTGCTTCAGAGAACTTTTTTCTAGATTTTTACAGGGATTACTTCAAGAACTCATGCCGAGAATCCTTTAGGAAACAGAAACTCTTTCCAAAATTCTTTCAATAACTTCTTTCGAGAAGTCTCCAGGAATTTCTTTCAGGTTTCTTTCGAATCCTCCAGGCACTCTTTCCGGATTTTTTTCAGTAATTTTATGGCTTCCTTTCCTTTTTTTGTTCAGATTGCTTTTAGAAATTTCAAAAAAGCTTCTGCAGAAATTTCAAAAGATAATCTCAGAATAAAATTCTGGAGAAATCCTGGGAGGAATGCCTTGAAGTTCTAGAAGAAAAAAAACCGCAGAATGAGTTCTGAATGAATTCTAGGAAGTAGCCCCAAGAAGAATTCAATGTGGAGCTTCCTGAGGAATTACAGAAGGAACTCCTAGAGCAATTATACTGGAGGAATGCTTGAAGGAATGCTAGGAAAAAATGCTGGGGTAATCCTAGAAGAAATTCCTGGAGGAATCATTTTGAAAGGAATTTCTGGAGGAATTCAGGAACTCTTGGAGAAATCATACAGCTGCAGACGGAATTTCTTGGAAAATTCCGGAATGAATTATTGTGAAATCCCTGAGGAGCTCCAGGAGGAATGCTATGGGGTGGGAACAACAATAGTGTCATTTACTTTGCTTGCCCTTCCCATAACAAGCCTCAGCGACAGCAGGCATCATGCCGACGTTGTCAGAGTGATGCTTCTTCATTAAGGAGTGGAGCTTTGGTGGAGTAAGGGTTCTACCCCATTACCCCGAATGCCATTACCCCGAACGCCATTACCCCGAACGCCACTACCCCGAAAGCCATTACCCCGAATCGGCCATTACCCCGAAAGCCGTTACCCCGAATGGGCCATTACCCCGAACGCCACTACCCCGAATGGGCCACTACCCCGAACGCCATTACCCCGAAAGCATATTTTTAGATGGGTTATTCTGATGATGGGTATTTTATTTTTTTATTAATTTAATAACATTACTGACAGCTTTAATACCAGAAGATATCATTGTAAAGAATAACCTTAAAACAAAATAATGGAGTAATACGTATTAGAGATGATCTTGTATGAGATAGAGCTGTCAGCAAAGGTCCTTCAAATACTGGCTATCGATATTGGCTCATTAGGCCGAAAGACATTTGGCCAAAGTATCACTAATAAGTCTAATGATCATTAGGCGAGATCAAATAATACAAATTGCAAAATAGGCCCGGAAAGAACATTTTATTGTTAGAAAAAGAAAAAAAATCTTTTAAGGAGGAATAGACGATTTGATAATAAAACTCTATAACAGTGTAACTTAAAAAAAACATTCCTTAAATGTGAAAAAAAAAATGATTGATAGGTTGGCCGCCAATAAGGTCTGCAAGGATATAACAAGAAAGAACAGCATATATATTAAAGAAGGGCAAATCTTCTATTAGACCATTCATAAACTACGTAGACCGAATTTTGGTCACCTCGGTCCTCTCCCCCTCCTCATCGTAGAATTTTAAAAGACAATTACACCGTCTTCGGCCAGAGGCCGCACAGACTGTACATGTACAATACTGTACTGTACTATAGACAATAGACAACACGTATAACACTCAGTGACTCAGTGGAGTATTTTCTGTTTTGACGAAAAGTTTCCTCGACCGAAGCGGGAATCGATCCCACACTCTGAGGCATGCGAAATACCTAATCGACTAACGCCGCTAACCGCTCGGCCACGAAGTCCACGATTTGTTCATACAAAAATTTGAAAATTTGTATAGAGCTTAGAATTTGGATAGACCCTCTCCTACTTACATAGTTTATGCACGGCCCCTATACATAAATCTGCACAGGGAAACATGGCTACCAAACAACTCTGTAACAATATAAGTCGAAAGAACAGCCCAACTCTAAAAGAAGGAAAAACACCAGATGGAATTAATAGAGATATGTCACCAATCAACCCGGTAACGACGTAACTAGAAAGAACAGCCTATAAATTGAAGAAGGGAAAATCTCATATACAGTAAGCAGCTTTCACTCCCAGTAAACTTTATAAGTGCAGCTAGAAGAACAGCCTTTCATGAAAAGAAAAGCTACAGTTTTGTTGCCAGAAAAAAATAGGTAATTTGGTCCAACGATGCTGGATCTACCTTGCTAAGTGAACTGAACTGAATATCTGAAATTCAGTCCAGTACTACAAACTTGAAAAAAATATTCAGAAAACAATTTTAGGGCTTGATGTTTCGGAAACTGATTATCAAAATCAAAAGAAAATCAAAAGAAATCTAGTTGCCAGTTTGGTCGCAAGTCAATTCTGAAAAATTTTACTTGAAAGAATTGCCTATTATTCAAAGAAGATCAAATCCGCTATGGAGTTAGTTATTCATCTGCAAATAAACTACATAACACTCAAACTCGAAAGAACAGCTTCTGATGAAAAGAAGGAAACATTTCTATAAAGAAATTAACAGTTTGGCTACCAAACAACTCTGCAATAGTACACGGTTGGCAACTGCAAACTCAAAAGAACAGCCTATTTAAAAAAAGGCAAATATTTGGAGAAGTGTAGTTTGATAACCAGCACAATCGTTTGCCACCAGTTTACAATCGTGCTTGACGCCAACAAACTTTTAAAAGAAGGGAAAATGTCAGTTTGAAATACTTGTAGTTTTTATAGCCATAGCTATAAGTTCAAAAGAGCAGGCTAAAAGCTAAAAGTTCAAAAGAGTGTAATTTACATTCACCTCGTGGAGAGTTGCCTCTGCAGCTCCCTCACGATTTCGGTATGCGTGTGCGACCCATGCTCTATTCGGCAAAGTTTTAGAAGAAATCACAAGGTAAAAGTCGTCCATACATTGTTTCTTGATTGCACGCTTCTGAGTTGAGAAAACTGCAAGTGAGTGTAACTCTTTCCAAGTGAGTGTTCCCATCCTTGAGAGCAGCTAGTTTAAAATATGGAAAATTCGTCTTTACTTGTCTTCTTAATTTCATTGCGTTTGCTGCTTTCGTTTTCACGAACCTTACTTTAGCATGAAGCACAACATACGGAAACCTAAGAAAAACGGAACCTATTTTAAACAATGTGCTCCCATTGTCATGCTTTCTAAAACGAAGTAAATAAGAGCTATTTGATTTGTGTTTTATTTTTATATTTTTACTAGCTGTACCCGGCAAACTTTGTCTTGCCTACTGCGTTTTTTTGACGTTTCGAGTCCCTAGCCAAGCGCCCAAGTCCCCGTTCAAAATGTATGAAAACCCGATTTTCAAAAACTCTCAATTTTCCCATGTTTTGTGCCTCATAAACCTTCCTTGGGTGAAATCTAACAGAACAAAACTTAGACCACCCAAATCGGACCACCCGTTCGCAAGTTATGCGCGGTCCCACGTATGCCACTGCATTTTTATATACAGTATCGGACAATAAAAATGCACCAAAGCCGTTTTCCCATACAAACTAGTCAACTTTGGATTGCCATATCTCAGTTATGTCTCAACCGATTGTTTTCATTTTTCTGTGATGAACTACAAAACATTTCAATTTTCAAAAACTATTGAAAAAGTTCAATGATAACTATTGATACAAAAGTTACAGATAGGTTGAATTTTGACAATAAAAATGCACCAAGACAAAAAATTGTGTAGCCTTAAATGCTGCAGTCAGATAGCTATGATGTCTTCAGCAAATTTATTGGGCATCACACAAGAAACATATTTGCCGAAGACACCATAGTGATTTGTCTTCGGCATTTTTGGCTACATTATTTTTTGTCTCGGTGCATTTTTATTGTCAAAATTCAACCTATCTGTAACTTTTGTATCAATAGTTATCACTGAATTTTTTCAATAGTTTTTGAAAATTGAAATGTTTTGTAGTTCGTCACAGAAAAATGAAAACAATCGGTTGAGACATAACTGAGATATGGCAATCCAAAGTTGACTAGTTTGTATGGAAAACCAGCTTTGGTGCATTTTTATTGTCCGATACTGTATATATAGATTTACTCGTTTCAAAAAGAAAACGGAAAAAAATCGGTTCCTAAATCGTCTGTTTAAGAATAGAATTAACATAGGGGCATAAAATGGAGAAGAGTATTCATACCTACACTAGTAACTGATTACCCTTTTCTAACTTATAACCATCTTCATCAACTTTTTTGGTGATCTCCTGAACGATTCGGGGTAATGGCCCTTTCGGGGTAGTGGCTTTCGGGGTAATGGCTTTCGGGGTAATGGCTTTCGGGGAAATGGCTTTCGGGGTAATGACCCATTCGGGGTAATGGCTTTCGGGGTAGTGGCCTATTCGGGGTAATGGCATTCGGGGTAGTGGCGTTCGGGGTAATGGCGTTCGGGGTAATGGGGTGGAGCCGGAGTAAGTCGTCTTGATCGTGAATTCTGTACCGTGCCAAGTGATTCTACTGTAGTTTACTAAGTTGGCTGGGAACGGATTGTTCCGGTGAGTTACGCGATATTCACAGATGCCAACAGCAAATCATAAAACAGTACACTCACTAACGCGAACCCCACATTTTAAACTCAATCAACCACCCATTGAAAGATAACGAAATTTTCGAAGTCTGAATCATAAACAACAAGGCTACGAAATGTCGAAGACTTCGAAAAGTTTCCCTTTGCAATCGCCTCATGCAGTGCCCTATACTCCAGTTCGTGAAGTACTGGAAGCATTGTTGTCACTGTCTATAAAAAAGAATGCACAAAAAAGTAACTTCAGGCAAAATTGGAAGCACTTCCTCATATTTTGGTTGATTTTTTATTGAATAACGATGCAATATTTTCAAAATCAGTTTTCGGACACATGAACACATAGAGGCCCCATACTCTCCAAGGCATCTCCTGATTTCTTTCCTTGGTGGAAAATGTTTCCTGTTTTCGCAGAAACATTTTTTATTCGAAATTTTGCTTAAAAAATGGTTTTTGCAAAAACGAAAAAACATCTTCCATAAGGAAATCATGAAGCAATATTATTGATTAGAAAAATCTTCACAAAATTACGTCTAATACCAAAAATTTGTATTTTCAGTCGAACTCAACATTCATCGCTACAACGCCTCTGTTTTGTTTCTTGAACCAATGAGATGTCAGTCGGGGACTAGCAGGCATCTTCAGTGTGTGAGCATTAACGATCTTCTATTTTTGGCCGACAATGGCGCCTGCCACATCAGGTTGCAGGTCAATGTGGGGGAAGGGAAGGAAGTGATGATTGCAATCGTTTGTATCCACACAGCAGACCGAATATACCTCTGCGTCTGCACAAATTCATGCAGATGTTGGAGTGTTGAGTGGATATAGTTAGGAGAGGTTCACCCATTGGTGCGTGGATGAATATGTGTGATAATTACTATGAAGCTAATGCGGCACAGTTCGCTTGATTGCATAGCTCGCAGGCGTTATCTGATAGATATCACTGTGCTGTGAACGATGGAAGGAAGAGAAATTGCTTTTCAACCGTTTCTGTTCTAGCGTTGGCTATGAACATATGATCATACATTAGTTGTATTTGTAGAGAGAAGAGAGACAAAGTACATAGAGAGATTCAAAATACACAGCTGTTCGCGTTCGGTAATTTTTACCGAAATCTCAACCGCTCAACCGCGAATTCTACCAAAATTCTGTAGAAAAATGACGAATTCCGGTAAAATGTTATCGTTTATCTGTCAAACTCTAACGAACTTCGGTAAATGTTACTACCTTTTTTTCCTGTGAAACAAACTTAACGGTTGAGATTTCGGTAAAACATTACCGAAATCGATGATATTTTCTAACTGTGTAGGAGGAAAAGGATAGGCAAAAGATTGAACCCAGGACCTTCTGCATACAAATAAGAAGCAGTAGCCACTAGACCACCAAGCCCGTCTTTGAAGGAACAGTATTTATCCCAATTTTCTTTTCACTTACAGGTAGTATTCCACTAACACGCTGAGGTACATCATCATCATCACCAGGACAATTGTGAGAAATTTGATTCCTAAAACTACAAAATCTCCAAAAAATAACTTGCAGGAAATTTTAATTTTCGGTATGAACTTTGCTTACAACGCGATAACCTATATGTTTTATGACTTCAAAACAATCACGTATACATGGATACTTTTTTAGGACAATTATGAGAATTATGAATCAAAGAGCATGAGCATGGATGACCGCACAATTCGTAGTTGCTACTCCGTGATTGACCAGAGCAATCGAAATTGCACATAGAACCAATGAATAGAGCTTGGTACTAGCTTACTATTCTCAATGTACACAGTTCGAGAGCTCTCAACTTTAGTAAGATCAATAACGGCGCCGGCCACGTCCTTACGGTCATCGAGGATAGGAGGGAATGCACAACGGTCCGCGAGCCGTAATTAAGTGGAAAAAATTAATTACGCCTAAAATATTAGTTTTAGCTATATGTTGTCTTCGAAAAAGTTTCTTCATATTTTTTGAACATTTCTTCCAATAATGTAAAATTAGGGTGGTCCAAATGGTTCTCATGATCACAATGTCAACTTTTTATTGTTTTCATATAGAGCAATGAAATGGTTTACAAAGCTGAAAAGCACATAATTTTGAACAACTTTGCCGAAGAAACCATATTGCTATCTCTTATGGTTCCAGAGATATTATTTTTAAAGAAAAAAAATTGGGGTGATACCCGAAAAAAAGGGTTTTTTTCAATAACTTTTTATTCATTGATTTCTCGCAAAAACTTTGTTCCGAGCAGTTTTAGTGCATTTAATATGCAACATTTTTTCCAAAGACCGCAAAGTTCTATATCCTCAATTTAAAAAGTTATTCATGGTTTTCTTCTAAAAATGGCTTATTTTTGACACTGAATATCTCAGAAGGGCGCAAGCCGATTTCAAATCTTTTGGCCTTGTTCAATAGATCTTATTTTCATCTTTCAATGGTCAAAAAACGAAAAGGGTGTTTTTTGTTTGAAGCGTTTAAATTAATTTTGAAAATACGGAATTTTTCATAGAAAAAGGGCCCTAAGTACGAAAATATAAGAGATACGAGTTTGTCGTCTTAAACAAAAATGTGTGATATTATAAGTATGAAAAGTTTTCACTACAAAGTATTCCGAAAAAATCAACCAATCAAAACATATTGGAAGAAAACCGTTTCTTCTAAGGGATTTTAGTTCCTGGTCGAATTTCCGGTTTTCTTGCAATATGTTTTGATTGGTTGATTTTTACGGAATACTTTGTTAGAAGAAAACCATGAATAACTTTTTAATTTGAGGATATAGAACTTTGCGGTCTTTGGAAAAAATGTTGCATATTAAATGCACTAAAACTGCTCGGAACAAAGTTTTTGCGAGAAATCAATGAATAAAAAGTTATTGAAAGAAAAGCTTTTTTTCGGGTATTACCCTATTTTTTTTCTTTAAAAAATAATATCTCTGGAACCATAAGAGATAGCAATATGGTTTCTTCGGCAAAGTTGTTCAAAATTGTATGCTTTTCAACTTTGTAGAATATTTTATTGTTCTATATGAAAACAATAAAAAGTTGATATTGTGATCTTGAGAACCATTTGGACCACCCTAATTTTACATTATTGGAAGAAATGTTCAAAAAAATATGAAGAAAGTTTTTTTTACCCGCCACTTTTCCCCATACCAAGAGCCTCATTCCTGAGACTCCTGGTAATGGACGCTACTAGCTTAGCTCTGCAACTGGCAACAATCAATCGAAACAATTTTACGGAACAATAAACATGAGGGATGCCCAGTGGAGATTATCTCCTTTTAAGGGATCCATTAATAACTTCTACTAAATACAAAACACGAGAATAACAGAATTTCAACTATAAATTATAAAGTTAAAGTTAAAGTTATGGCTTGAACGGTTAGAGTAAGAAATCATTGATTTTTCCTTTGAGGTACTTTTTGATTTTAAATTTAAACAGATTTGAATTTATGATAAGCTTCAAATCATTTGGTAAGGCATTATATTTCAGTGGTCCTACGTATGAGAAACGCCGTTGCCTTTGATTCGATGCGGCCCGAATAAGTGCTAGATTTCCAGTTTGCCTGGTAGTGCGAGTTTGTGAAATGGTGTTCAAAACAATGTTAGAATGTGTCCTACTATTATGTCTGATTTTATGAACCATTTGAAGTGTTTGTAATTCACATAGGCCCAAAAGTGGCAAAATATTGTGAGATAAATTTGCATAAAGATCAAATGTTGGATACAAATGAGGTAACCTGAAGATTATTTTTAGGCATCCGTTTTGCAGGACTTGTAGTCGCATTAGCCTAGATTTACATGCCCGACCCCATACTGTTATTATGTATTGCAAAAGAGAATGAATATGTGCATAGTAAAATTTCTTTTAAACACGACGTGGCACAAAACCTTGAACTCGGCTTAAGATACCACATAAACTTGAAATATTCCTTTCGATATGAGATATCTGTACTTCCCATGAGAATTTGGAGTCTAAAAAAATACCAAGATATTTAAACGAATCATTTTTTTCAAGTCACCATCTAGCTTAGGATCCAAATGTTCTGGCAATATTTTTCTCGAAGATCTGAAAATCATATATTTGGTGTTTTGATATTTAAAGACAAAAGATTATTCGTTAGTAGGGTAGTGTACATTGTCAGTCTTGGAGTCGCCTATGGTTGGCGATATGATTTGACAATGGATCAATAAACACTAACTGTCGTGCACTATCACAATAGATCTAAAAACTGGTCGCAGTGACAAACCCGAACAGGAAAAAAAAAACAATCACGTATACATGAAAACAATCACGTGCCAATATCTTCGAAAACTTCTCAGGCAAATATCATGAAGTTTTTTTTGGTATTTTTTTGAAAACACTTTAACAATTCTTTCAAAACTCATTTTGTAATTATCTCAGAAACAGCTTTGGATTTTTTTCGCTTTCCTCTTTCGCTTATGGTAACGTCCTCACTGGGACAAAGCCTGCTTCTCAGCTCAGTGTTTCATGAGCACTTATCAATTGAGAGCTTTCTCTGTCAATTGTAATGTACATGTGTATATCATGTGTCAGGCACGAAGATAAGTAAATTCCTTTACGAAAAGTTCCTGAGCCGAACCCGTCACCCTCAGTATGGTCATACTCAATGTTCAGGCCTTTACTGTTGTGGCTATATATTGAAAAATTTATTCGAAAACAGTTCAGTCATTTCTTTGGAATTTATTCGAGTAATTCTTAAGGGAATAGTTTCGGAGATTCCTTAGCATATTCTTTGAGACGTCCTTTACAAATTTCTTTGAGATCTCTTGCAGACATTTCAGTTGAAACTTTTCGACAATTGCATTGGGATCATTTTCGGCAATTCCTTCAGGATTGGGAAATACTCATAGGAGTTTTGTGGACAATATCTTTAAAGTAACATGTATGGATATATCTTCGACTATAACAATCGGAGTTTTTCAAGCATTTTGAGATTCCTTGGGCTATTATTTTGGAAATTGCAATTCCTTTGAAACTTCCTGGAATGCACAAAAAAGTTGGTGAAGGAAATTCAATGATTTTGTCGAATTTCTAGCGAAATTGCCCTAGAAGCCGGTACTTAACTGTTCCAAATTTATAAAATTTAAAAAATAATTCACAATTTTATTGGAAATTTCATTTCATTTGAAATTACCGTTTTCTGAGGAATAAATATGTAGTAATATTTAAAATTAGAAACTCATTACAGCAGGATTCTCAATAAATTTGCCGAAGAATTTCCTGTTTATACGTAATTTTGTGAGGATAATGAAGTTCTCATATTGAATATCTCCAAATATTTCATTGCCATATTTTTGCCCTACAAATAACGTTAAGAAGTCTTTTAAAGGACCCTGAAAAGTATCTGCAGAAATTCTAAGAGGTATTCTAAGAGGATTCTATGGAAGAATTTATGGAGAATATCGCAAGTTATTTCTGTAAACTTCCTGCGAGAAATCTCTAGCAAATCACCTGGGAACCGTCTACAAA
Organism: Aedes albopictus; assembly: GCF_035046485.1. Taxonomy (NCBI): domain Eukaryota; kingdom Metazoa; phylum Arthropoda; class Insecta; order Diptera; family Culicidae; genus Aedes; species Aedes albopictus. The sequence continues at coordinate 212,045,494 of NC_085137.1, forward strand.
TTACGTAACGCTCTAGGGGGAGGGGGGAGCATTGCCTAGCGTTACGATCTGTACAAAAAATTGGGATAATAAATGGTCACTGCCCTGAAGAAATTCCGAAAGGATTCCTTCCAATATTTCTGGATCAACCTTTGAACAGTTATAAGGAGGAATCACTGAAAAAAAAAAATAGTACGAAATTCAGGAGCATTTCACCTGATACAATCTCGAGAGTAATCCAGGGACACTAGAGGAATCCAATGCGAAATCTCAAGAGGAATCCCAACAATAAACTTAGAAGCAAACCCAGGAAGAACCCCTTGAAAAATGCCTGGCTGAATCCATAGAGCAGAGCTTTTTAGACTTTTTGTCTTGAGCTGCACGGTGCACCCGAGCTTTAATTTGGGGGAAAGTAATTTACGATTTGAAATTTGATTTTCTTTCGACACCGAGGATGATAAACTAATAAAATAGCTGTATTATTCTTGTAGCTCAATGGGGGTAGACTGGTTGTTACTTATTGGTAACAATATTGTCAAGTTCCGAAAAATTTGCTTTTCTGAGATCTAATCAAACCAAATCCTCTAGGGGAATCAATATGAAAATCTTCATATAAAACGAAAGGCTGATTTCAACATAAACACAATTTCGCTAGCAGACAAAACTATGCTGCTTTATTAATCGCTTCAACGTCATTGATTTAATTGGCTCCATTTACAAAGAATTCCAAATCTAGGAAACGACCATATTGTTGCTGTCAGCTGGAGTCCATGACAATGCCATTCTTGTAAAAATTGCTTAAATCCTTGAAAAACACTTGAACTTCATTCTTTCCATCCAATGTGGTACATTCTCAAATTCAAACAATTGAGCGAATGTCATTGTTTCGGAAACCGAACGAAAAAAAAGTTATCCCCCAGCTGAGTTCAATGCGCTGTCCCATACGGAAAGAATCCTGACGACAATCTTTACCGAACACACACTCATCCATACATACAGAGGTAGTTGTAGCGTGCTGTCGAGCCATTATTCATAGCGACGGCTGGCATGGAATTCCATTTAAAATTTAAATTTCTCTCACACTCATCGGGAAAAAAGGATATTGCTAGGCTAAAGAACAGCAGAAACAGAAAAAAAACACACGGACGGGGATCCTAACAACAATCGGGTGTTGTGTTGCTTGCTGCTTTCCACCCTGCTGCTCGATTCTCGTACCTACATAGTTTGCGCAGATTCCCGAAAGGAACAATGCAAAGGAGGTAGGCGATAGGCGCTCTATCCAATGTATGCTAAGGGTGTGCGCTGAACCCGAGAAAGGGGGTATAACATGAGCAGAAAATATCACGCTGATAAACGTAGTGCTTTGTAGAAACCAACCTTCAAAATGGTATATTTCTATTTCTGTTACATAAAAAGTAACTGCGTATTATATTTTTTATTATTTTCTGTTTGGCTTCATGAGGGCGTCAACATTTTAAGAGCGATTCTTGGAAGTGATAATAATTGAATGATACTCATTTTTTAAATTGATTTTATAACCATTACAGTAATTGGTGATTCAATGACACTTCATCTTAAATTGCATCTGTTATTAATAGCACTGATAACAGATGTGTATGGCAATATACGACATCAGGTATCAGTAGGTCGGCTCCAGAGGCACGTTCTCCTCCATTTGGGAAATTTGTGCCATCGCCATGCACACGAAAATGCATGGTACTGGGGAAAGGACAGGTAAGGGAATAGGATCGTCATACACGCATTAGCGTACCACTATGAGTTCACATAGTGTCCTGAAAAGGGGACTTTAATAACGCAGCATACCACAGTGGGCTCAACCAGCGCCCTGAAAAGAGCACTGTGATAGCGCATAAAGCGTAAAGAGTGCCTACCCAAGTAACAATTTCAATTCCTTTTAGATTTGATTATTTTTATGGAAGCTTTATCACAGCATGACCAATTCATGGAACATTTATAGTTGTTTTTATCAAGAGAAAACAATCTTCGTTCGTTTGCGGTTTTTAAGTTGTCTTCAAGTTAATTTTGAAATTCGCGCATAAAACAACTGAATTTACAAGATCATTAAATCTTATAATAAGTTTTAAGGTGTATTTGAAGTTATTTTCAACACATATCATCAACATATTTTATTAAAAGTTTATGCTTCGTTTATTCAAGTGCATTTCATCTGGCTAATCCTCCTTTAAAAACTTCTTGAAGCCTTCTATTCTTGAGCTAGAGCCATTACTCTGGAACAAGAACTATGCGAAATAATGATAAGACAACGAACTATTTTTCAATCCAAATAATGAATGTAACAAATTGGTTGAAAAATCGCTTTCTCATGCAAATATAAACACATAAACATGTTTGCTCACTGATAATTTAGCCATTCTTGTGCTAAAAAGTAATCATGTCAACGAAATAATGATTTTACGGCCAATCAAAAATGCGAGTAGCTGGCTGCTGTCGTCCTGCCTTCAACCAGTTTCTCACACAGGCCATATCTATGCGAATCGAAAATGAAATGGGTACTTACTGTGACTCTGCTCAAGCTCACGCCAAATAGTGTAATTGTAGTAAGAAGCACTTCATTATTAAGGGAAACAAAATAGAATTGGCACATCTTGACGCGAAACACCGCGAAATGTACAGAGACAACTTTCTAGCATCGAAAACGTAAACAAACAATTGTCAAAGGCTGTTACTCTTGTATAAAACGAATAAGTTTCATTTAAGACGAACAAATCTGCCTTAAGATCATAACTAGTAAAAGCAATCTTCAATAAAGGCTGTAGCGTTCATGCAAGGTGACTTGGTTCCATCATTGTTTTGAGGGGGTTTGGGTTAAAGGTAATAACAATTGATGGCGGCTGCATGAGTTTTGTTCGCTTGGAACGGCAGCCATGCTTAGAAAGAATTGAAAAAGTGGCGTAGCCTTTTGTTTTTAAAGGAAATTTATGTCTTCGTATATTAATGATTGATATTATTTTTGAGGCGCTTTGTAATTTTCGTATGTTTTGGGTGGCATATCAACGAAAAAGTGGGATGGCACGGAAAATTTCGATTCCCTGTCATCAATAATCTGTCAGGCAATTTAAATGTTTTAGCCATTTCAATTTGATGAAAATTAATTCGCAGTTCAATTATTATTTCATCCATGAAACAAAACTTGTTTGCATCCGCATAATGCTTAGGTTAAAGATTTCATTTATTATGCACTGTTGACACTTTTGAGAAAGACAGCTAAAAGATCAACATGCCTCAAGACATTCTTGTTATAGTTTCATGAAGTTCTTATAATCCATCATCAGCGCATGTACATAAATACAACTAGTTTCAAAGCAGTCTTCAAAAGCAGCTTTGAAGATCTCCTGAAGAGTGGGCCAGATTAGTCTTATGGATGTTTTATACCTATTTTATCTCAGATTTGCAGAACAAAGAGCTTTATTGCTAAGTTTTATTATTCTATCTTAGAAATTACTTCAGGATTGCCACAAAAGTATAATTGTTACTTGGGTACAGTTCTTTACCACAGTGGGTCAAGAACAACAGAAGGTCCTGGAGATTCAGGTTTCTGAAGTGTTCACCGAGTACTCGAAAACGCAGTTGCGCAAAAACTGGACAGTTACATATCAAATGATACGAAGTTCCATAATCGGATTCACAGCTATCACATACAAATGAATCAGCTTGCTGAATATTCTCCATGTGATAGCTGAGTCGGCAGTGAGCAGTCAATAATGCTTTGACCAGCATACTGTAATTCTGCTTTCACAGATTTGTTAGATACTTCGCCACCCCTAGAGGTGGCTCAGTACAATATGATTTTGTTTGACGATATGACTCCAAACTGTTCCAGTATTGTTTCTGCTGAGTGGCATCCCAGGTGTCAATCTGAAGCTTTACCCAACACTTGGATACCGGAATAGCTGACTCAGGGCCAATGAAGTCATGTGATGCTCCAGTGCGAGCTAACTCATCAGCCAATTCATTTCCAGCGATGAAAGAATGGCCAGGTACCCATATAAGGTGAACAGCGTTTGCTGAATTGCTCCTCGATTTGAGTTCGACAAGCGATAACTATCTTCGACCTGGAGTTGGCCGACGCAAGTGCTGTAACAGCAGCCTGGCTATCTAAACAGAAGTATATTACTTTGCCCATTACGTGCTGCTGAAGTGCTAATTGCACTCCGCACATAAGAGCAAAGATTTCGGCCTGAAAAACGGTGCAGTGTCTACCAAGTGAGTTAAACTGATGCAGCTTTAGCCCACGAGAATAAACACCAGCACCTGCTCGACCTTCGAGAAGGGAGCCATCAGTGTAAAAAACGATGCTGTCTGAAGTACTTCTCTCCAGATATCCAGATGTCCATTCTTCCCGGGAAGGGAATTTCGTGGAAAATGTCGTATATGGAAAATTACAAGCAATTGTAAGATCACATGGAGCAAGGACACCTTTGTCCCCACCAAAAGTGGAAACAACGAGGTGTGTATTGATCTGCGGTTCACAAGAGTTTCCTCTAGTAGACCGAGTACCCATAGGCGGTAAGTGCAAGAAAGGGCTTCTTGTTTGAGATGCATGTGTAGTGGGGCAACGTCAAAGAAAACTTCGAGCGCTGCCGTGGGAGTTGAAGAGAACGCTCCAAACATCGCCATTAAGCACATCCTTCGGAGATGGTATTATTTTGATTGGATCGTTCTCCCTTTGCCCTTTTGCTACCACACAAGACATCCATAGGCCAATATTGGCCGAACAACAGTTGTGTAAATCCATTTGATATACTTAGGTTTTAGACCCCAAGTTGTACTAAAGGTTCGCCGGCATTGCCCGAAGGCCATACAAGCTTTCTTAATTCTGAACTCAATATGAGGTGTCAAGGAAAGCTTGGAATCAAGAATGACTCCAACGTACTTTACCTGTTCAGTCACATTGATTTCAGAATCAAAGAGACGCAAAGGTCGAACACCATTACGGTTTCGCTTTTCCGTGAAAAGAACAATAGATGTTTTACTCGGGTTTACCGAAAGGCCATATTGGCGACACCACCCCTCAACTACCTGAAGAGCGTTTTGCATCAGGTCGAAAAGGATGCTGATGCACATACCGACTAACAATGTTAGGTAGTCGTCGGCAAAACCATAAGTAGGAAAGTCGCTATTATTCAGTTGCCTCAATAGCGTATCTGCTAAGAGATTCCACAAAAGTGGTGGCAAGACTCCCCCTTGAGGGAATCCACAAATACTCAATTTCCTAATCGTGCATTTGGTGAATCCAATTGGAAATCATTGGAGATATACCATGACCCCGTGCGGCTTTCAATATGGCATCGATAGGCACGTTGTCAAAGGCACCCTCGATATCTAAGAAAACACCCAAGCAGGATTGCTTTTGAGCGAATGCCTTCTCGATATCGTAAACAACTTTGTGTAAGAGAGTCACAGTGGACTTTCCAGGTTGGTAGGCATGTTGGTTCACATGAAGAGGCACGTTGGCCAGATGAACATCACGGATGTGATGATCGACAATGCGTTCTAAGTATTTCAGAATTAAAAAGGTCAAACTGATAGGTCTGAAACTCTTTGCTTCTTCATACAACGCACGACCCACTTTCGGAATAAACTTTACAGTAATATCCCGCCAGGATTTGGGAATATACCCTGTAGCAAAGTATTTTTTCAAAACATGTTTGAAATAATCAAATCCCTTCTGAAGCAAAATAGGATAAATCGCATCTGCCCCAGGAGATTTGAAAGGAGCAAAGCTATTAAAAAAAGACACGGACAACGTCTTCAGCTTTCGGCTGTACAGACTGTTTTAAACTTAACATTAGACAACGGACAACGGAGCATGCACCAGTGGAAACGGGGAAGAAACTATTCTCACGAAAAGTTTCAACGCCCGAAGCGGGAATCGAACCCTCACCCCATAGCATGGTGCGATTATAAGCTTGGTGACCCTAACCGCAAGTCTATTTAGTGCTCATTCAATCGATTTTAAAGTTACGATACTCCGAGCAAAAACTAAACAATCATAACTACATGAAAAGACATCAGGTTCTTCCGAAGATGTAATATCCACACATCCGGGGAAGTGTGTACTGAATAAACATTCCAAAACTTCCTCATCAGAGGAAGTGAAATCACCATTTGGCAAACGAAGTTCGTTCACTTCGAAATCCTTTGATTTTGCAAGGATTTTGTTCAACCGACTGGTTTCACTCAGATTGGAAACATTTGTACAAAGGTTTTTCCAGCCGGATCGTTCAACAGACCGAAGAGCTTTCTGGTTGGCCTTGCGAGCCGACCTGAAAGCCTCCGAACTAGCCGAACGTCGTCTGTTCCAACTCTTTCTGCATTGTTTCTTGAGTTTTGCCAGATCAGAGTTCTATCAAGGGGTTCCTCTTGTGATCTTCACAGATCGTAGATGGCAAGCTTCATCAAAGCTTCTATGATGAAGGCCGTTGTAGTATCAACGGCATCATCTATATCACTTGGAGTGTCAATGGATGGTGAGTATCCATGAAATTTGGCTGCAACCAAATCGGTAAAGAGATCCCAGTTGGTTGACCGGGGGTTCCTGAAACGCAAATGTTGACGAAGTAACATTCAAGTGTTCAAAAAAGATGTAGCGATGGTCAGATAAAGATTCTTCATGTGACACATGTCAATTGATCATCTCGTGACTAACTCTACTAGAGCAAAGCGTTATGTCTAACACTTCCTCTCTAGCAGATACCATGAAGTTTGGGCGGTTGCTTATGTTAAGTAATGCAAGATCTGTACTACTCAAGTACTCTATCAAACTGCAGCCTCTCAAGTTAATGTCTGAACTGCTCCAGATGATATGGTGAGCATTAGCATCACTGCCAACAATTAGCGGAAGGCCTTTTGAAGTATAGTATGCGATGACTTGTTTGAAAGCATCCGTAGGGGATGGTTCATCATGCGGTAAATAAACCGAACAATAGACGTATTTCCTGTTGAGGTTTCCAACAGATACATCAATTGTGATAGCACATACATCTCTGGTGGTTAGTTCAGAGTTGAGTGTAGCAACTATTGCGTTGTTGACAAGCACACAGGCTCGAGGCATGACACGCGAGTTTGCCATTTCATGTTTACTGAAAGTAGCAAACACCGGGTTCACAAGGTTTCCTAGATAAAAATTTCCCTAACGGAAGTAAGGTTCTTGGACCAAGGCCACTTGGGCTGAACCATTTTGCTTAAGTCTGCAAAGATTGATTGTTGCTGTTCTTTTATGCTGAAGTTTGATCTGAGCTATCCTAACCGTAGCCACTACCCAAACTAGGCACGATTAAACTCTTCGCAACAACAGCACAACAAAGAACAGCAGCAACAAAACCAGATCGGTATCGATTACACACAGAATACACTGTGTAAATCGCATAATGCGAAACCATATAGGTGCAAATTTAAACTAATTAACAACATCTTCATAACCCCGCCCTTATTTTGCCTCAAGTGAGACTAAAGAAGGGCAGCCGATTGTCTCGGAGAAACACAAGGTCCACTGCACCATTGCTCCGGTTAGCGCAGTAAGGGCAACATACTGTGGAGGGCGCCCTGGTACTCCACAGGCTCCGTTTGCGGTTAGGTTTTGTATTAGACCCCCCTAGCCATTCATTCCTAGGCACGGTAAGCATGAAGCCGCACCACACCATGAATTAGGTGTCACCTGTTGGTGGACTCTTACCACCGGAACAGGCGTTCCGTAGTGTTATTAGCCAATTGAGACAATCGCTACCGACACTACACAGCTATCTAGGCTGATCGAGAAAAGAAGTTAATATTGATGGTCAACTTCATATGGGCACGAAAAGCCGCGCGTTAACCGCTTAGGATTGTCGCACTGTCTTTGAGGAATGGTTGTGTGATAGAGGATTCACGATGGTGTGTGGACGCCAGTGTTGGATTGTGTGCAGCGGCACGGTTTGCTGGTTGCATAGTTTGTAGGCGTGATATGCTATATAGAAATTATGTTAAATAGGAAGGAAGGGAAACGGGGCTAGAGATTAAACCCAGGGCCTTTAGCATATACACCAGTAACGCTAAGCCCGTCAGACTTCTTTTTTCTCTCAAAATGTTAACAATAATAAAATCACTTTGTTATCTCCCTTAATTTGGGAAGCAGTGCTACCAAAACAAAAAAAAACATTCGAAACACGTGACAACAACATCCAATGTAGTGTGTACAACAAGCGCAAGCGGAGCAACATAGTCGTAAACTTGGTCCTTCAATCGGAGCTGCGCTGCGTTCGACCCGGCACCGGCGCCCCGATAGACGGAACAGGGAAAGTAGCAACAGCTACAGCAACGACAAAACAGGGGAAAAACTATGTCAACCACCTCTCCCTCGTATGTATGTATGTAGGTAGGTACCATACCTACCAAAGGCTGGCTCGCGGTTGGGCTGGATTTGGAGCGCCACCGCCGTTGTCAGCCAGGAGCTTATTCAACAATTTGGATTACGAGAGCGAATGCCTGAAATTGGCACGGTATGCATGAGCAGACGCAGGAAAGTGTCAAGCGCCTCCGTGTAGCGACAGACTGGTAATGTTCCTGAGGGAGAACGGGGTGGAATGAATATCTCGAGGAATGGCTTGAGGTTAAAGCATTGCATATGGATATCATATATGGATCATTGGCGGAGATAAAGGGGGGCAAGAGGGGGCACTTGCCCCCCCTAACTATAAATTTCTGTTTAAATACGCCAAAAAATGTTTCAGAAAAATTAACAAAATAAATTGAATTAATTTTGCGCCAGCAAATTTCACTAGATACGCCAAAAAATGTTTCAGAAAAATTAACAAAATAAATTGAATTAATTTGGTGCCAGCAAATTTCACTAGATACGCCAAAAAATGTTTCAGAAAAATTAACAAAATAAATTGAATTAATTTGGTGCCAGCAAATTTCACTAGATACGCCAAAAAATGTTTCAGAAAAATTCACAAAATAAATTGAATTAATTTGGTGCCAGCAAATTTCACTAGATACGCCAGAAAATGTTTCAGAAAAATTAACAAAATAAATTGAATTAATTTTGCGCCAGCAAATTTCACTAGATACGCCAAAAAATGTTTCAAAAAATTAACAAAATAAATTGAATTAATTTTGCGCCAGCAAATTTCACTAGATACGCCAAAAAATGTTTCAGAAAAATTCACAAAATAAATTGAATTAATTTGGTGCCAGCAAATTTCACTAGATACGCCAGAAAATGTTTCAGAAAAATTAACAAAATAAATTGAATTAATTTTGCGCCAGCAAATTTCACTAGATACGCCAGAAAATGTTTCAGAAAAATTAACAAAATAAATTGAATTAATTTTGCGCCAGCAAATTTCACTAGATACGCCAAAAAATGTTTCAGAAAAATTCACAAAATAAATTGAATTAATTTGGTGCCAGCAAATTTCACTAGATACGCCAGAAAATGTTTCAGAAAAATTAACAAAATAAATTGAATTAATTTTGCGCCAGCAAATTTCACTAGATACGCCAAAAAATGTTTCAAAAAATTAACAAAATAAATTGAATTAATTTGGTGCCAGCAAATTTCACTAGATACGCCAAAAAATGTTTCAGAAAAATTAACAAAATAAATTGAATTAATTTGGTGCCAGAAAATTTCACTAGATACGCCAGAAAATGTTTCAGAAAAATTAACAAAATAAATTGAATTAATTTTGCGCCAGCAAATTTCACTAGATACGCCAAAAAATGTTTCAAAAAATTAACAAAATAAATTGAATTAATTTGGTGCCAGCAAATTTCACTAGATACGCCAAAAAATGTTTCAGAAAAATTAACAAAATAAATTGAATTAATTTGGTGCCAGCAAATTTCACTAGATACGCCAGAAAATGTTTCAGAAAAATTAACAAAATAAATTGAATTAATTTTGCGCCAGCAAATTTCACTAGATACGCCAAAAAATGTTTCAAAAAATTAACAAAATAAATTGAATTAATTTTGTGCCAGCAAATTTCACTAGATACGCCAAAAAATGTTTCAGAAAAATTAACAAAATAAATTGAATTAATTTGGTGCTAGCAAATTTCACTAGATACGCCAAAAAATAGATAGAATCACTTGGGCATCTGAAAGTTGAACTAGATTTGCCAAAGTAGTTTTTATCAACTTAAAGAAAATATTTGATTTTGGATCGGCTGCATTGGCGGAGACAAAGGGGGGCAAGAGGGGGCACTTGCCCCCCCCCCCCTAACTATAAATTTCTGTTTAAATACGCCAAAAAATGTTTCAGAAAAATTAACAAAATAAATTGAATTAATTTTGCGCCAGCAAATTTCACTAGATACGCCAAAAAATGTTTCAAATAATTAACAAAATAAATTGAATTAATTTTGTGCCAGCAAATTTCACTAGATACGCCAAAAAATGTTTCAGAAAAATTAACAAAATAAATTGAATTAATTTGGTGCTAGCAAATTTCACTAGATACGCCAAAAAATAGATAGAATCACTTGGGCATCTGAAAGTTGAACTAGATTTGCCAAAGTAGTTTTTATCAACTTAAAGAAAATATTTGATTTTGGATCGGCTGCATTGGCGGAGACAAAGGGGGGCAAGAGGGGGCACTTGCCCCCCCCCCTAACTATAAATTTCTGTTTAAATACGCCAAAAAATGTTTCAGAAAAATTAACAAAATAAATTGAATTAATTTGGTGCCAGCAAATTTCACTAGATACGCCAAAAAATGTTTCAGAAAAATTAACAAAATAAATTGAATTAATTTTGCGCCAGCAAATTTCACTAGATACGCCAAAAAATGTTTCAGAAAAATTAACCAAATAAATTGAATTAATTTGGTGCCAGCAAATTTCACTAGATACGCCAGAAAATGTTTCAGAAAAATTAACAAAATAAATTGAATTAATTTGGTGCTAGCAAATTTCACTAGATACGCCAAAAAATAGATAGAATCACTTGGGCATCTGAAAGTTGAACTAGATTTGCCAAAGTAGTTTTTATCAACTTAAAGGAAATATTTGATTTTGGATCGGCTGCATTGGCGGAGACAAAGGGGGGCAAGAGGGGGCACTTGCCCCCCCTAACTATAAATTTCTGTTTAAATACGCCAAAAAATGTTTCAGAAAAATTAACAAAATAAATTGAATTAATTTTGCGCCAGCAAATTTCACTAGATACGCCAAAAAATGTTTCAGAAAAATTAACAAAATAAATTGAATTAATTTGGTGCCAGCAAATTTCACTAGATACGCCAAAAAATGTTTCAGAAAAATTAACAAAATAAATTGAATTAATTTTGCGCCAGCAAATTTCACTAGATACGCCAAAAAATGTTTCAGAAAAATTAACAAAATAAATTGAATTAATTTTGCGCCAGCAAATTTCACTAGATACGCCAGAAAATGTTTCAGAAAAATTAACAAAATAAATTGAATTAATTTGGTGCCAGCAAATTTCACTAGATACGCCAAAAAATGTTTCAGAAAAATTAACAAAATAAATTGAATTAATTTGGTGCCAGCAAATTTCACTAGATACGCCAGAAAATGTTTCAGAAAAATTAACAAAATAAATTGAATTAATTTTGCGCCAGCAAATTTCACTAGATACGCCAAAAAATGTTTCAAAAAATTAACAAAATAAATTGAATTAATTTTGTGCCAGCAAATTTCACTAGATACGCCAAAAAATGTTTCAGAAAAATTAACAAAATAAATTGAATTAATTTGGTGCTAGCAAATTTCACTAGATACGCCAAAAAATAGATAGAATCACTTGGGCATCTGAAAGTTGAACTAGATTTGCCAAAGTAGTTTTTATCAACTTAAAGAAAATATTTGATTTTGGATCGGCTGCATTGGCGGAGACAAAGGGGGGCAAGAGGGGGCACTTGCCCCCCCCCCTAACTATAAATTTCTGTTTAAATACGCCAAAAAATGTTTCAGAAAAATTAACAAAATAAATTGAATTAATTTTGCGCCAGCAAATTTCACTAGATACGCCAAAAAATGTTTCAAATAATTAACAAAATAAATTGAATTAATTTTGTGCCAGCAAATTTCACTAGATACGCCAAAAAATGTTTCAGAAAAATTAACAAAATAAATTGAATTAATTTGGTGCTAGCAAATTTCACTAGATACGCCAAAAAATAGATAGAATCACTTGGGCATCTGAAAGTTGAACTAGATTTGCCAAAGTAGTTTTTATCAACTTAAAGAAAATATTTGATTTTGGATCGGCTGCATTGGCGGAGACAAAGGGGGGCAAGAGGGGGCACTTGCCCCCCCCCCCCTAACTATAAATTTCTGTTTAAATACGCCAAAAAATGTTTCAGAAAAATTAACAAAATAAATTGAATTAATTTGGTGCCAGCAAATTTCACTAGATACGCCAAAAAATGTTTCAGAAAAATTAACAAAATAAATTGAATTAATTTTGCGCCAGCAAATTTCACTAGATACGCCAAAAAATGTTTCAGAAAAATTAACCAAATAAATTGAATTAATTTGGTGCCAGCAAATTTCACTAGATACGCCAGAAAATGTTTCAGAAAAATTAACAAAATAAATTGAATTAATTTTGCGCCAGCAAATTTCACTAGATACGCCAAAAAATGTTTCAAAAAATTAACAAAATAAATTGAATTAATTTTGTGCCAGCAAATTTCACTAGATACGCCAAAAAATGTTTCAGAAAAATTAACAAAATAAATTGAATTAATTTGGTGCTAGCAAATTTCACTAGATACGCCAAAAAATAGATAGAATCACTTGGGCATCTGAAAGTTGAACTAGATTTGCCAAAGTAGTTTTTATCAACTTAAAGAAAATATTTGATTTTGGATCGGCTGCATTGGCGGAGACAAAGGGGGGCAAGAGGGGGCACTTGCCCCCCCCTTACTATAAATTTCTGTTTAAATACGCCAAAAAATGTTTCAGAAAAATTAACAAAATAAATTGAATTAATTTTGCGCCAGCAAATTCACTAGATACGCCAGAAAATGTTTCAGAAAAATTAACAAAATAAATTGAATTAATTTGGTGCCAGCAAATTTCACTAGATACGCCAAAAAATGTTTCAGAAAAATTAACAAAATAAATTGAATTAATTTGGTGCTAGCAAATTTCACTAGATACGCCAAAAAATAGATAGAATCACTTGGGCATCTGAAAGTTGAACTAGATTTGCCAAAGTAGTTTTTATCAACTTAAAGAAAATATTTGATTTTGGATCGGCTGCATTGGCGGAGACAAAGGGGGGCAAGAGGGGGCACTTGCCCCCCCCCCTAACTATAAATTTCTGTTTAAATACGCCAAAAAATGTTTCAGAAAAATTAACAAAATAAATTGAATTAATTTGGTGCCAGCAAATTTCACTAGATACGCCAAAAAATGTTTCAGAAAAATTAACAAAATAAATTGAATTAATTTTGCGCCAGCAAATTTCACTAGATACGCCAAAAAATGTTTCAGAAAAATTAACCAAATAAATTGAATTAATTTGGTGCCAGCAAATTTCACTAGATACGCCAGAAAATGTTTCAGAAAAATTAACAAAATAAATTGAATTAATTTTGCGCCAGCAAATTTCACTAGATACGCCAAAAAATGTTTTAAAAAATTAACAAAATAAATTGAATTAATTTTGTGCCAGCAAATTTCACTAGATACGCCAAAAAATGTTTCAGAAAAATTAACAAAATAAATTGAATTAATTTGGTGCTAGCAAATTTCACTAGATACGCCAAAAAATAGATAGAATCACTTGGGCATCTGAAAGTTGAACTAGATTTGCCAAAGTAGTTTTTATCAACTTAAAGGAAATATTTGATTTTGGATCGGCTGCATTGGCGGAGACAAAGGGGGGCAAGAGGGGGCACTTGCCCCCCCTAACTATAAATTTCTGTTTAAATACGCCAAAAAATGTTTCAGAAAAATTAACAAAATAAATTGAATTAATTTTGCGCCAGCAAATTTCACTAGATACGCCAAAAAATGTTTCAGAAAAATTAACAAAATAAATTGAATTAATTTGGTGCCAGCAAATTTCACTAGATACGCCAAAAAATGTTTCAGAAAAATTAACAAAATAAATTGAATTAATTTTGCGCCAGCAAATTTCACTAGATACGCCAAAAAATGTTTCAGAAAAATTAACAAAATAAATTGAATTAATTTTGCGCCAGCAAATTTCACTAGATACGCCAGAAAATGTTTCAGAAAAATTAACAAAATAAATTGAATTAATTTGGTGCCAGCAAATTTCACTAGATACGCCAAAAAATGTTTCAGAAAAATTAACAAAATAAATTGAATTAATTTGGTGCCAGCAAATTTCACTAGATACGCCAGAAAATGTTTCAGAAAAATTAACAAAATAAATTGAATTAATTTTGCGCCAGCAAATTTCACTAGATACGCCAAAAAATGTTTCAAAAAATTAACAAAATAAATTGAATTAATTTTGTGCCAGCAAATTTCACTAGATACGCCAAAAAATGTTTCAGAAAAATTAACAAAATAAATTGAATTAATTTGGTGCTAGCAAATTTCACTAGATACGCCAAAAAATAGATAGAATCACTTGGGCATCTGAAAGTTGAACTAGATTTGCCAAAGTAGTTTTTATCAACTTAAAGAAAATATTTGATTTTGGATCGGCTGCATTGGCGGAGACAAAGGGGGGCAAGAGGGGGCACTTGCCCCCCCCCTAACTATAAATTTCTGTTTAAATACGCCAAAAAATGTTTCAGAAAAATTAACAAAATAAATTGAATTAATTTTGCGCCAGCAAATTCACTAGATACGCCAGAAAATGTTTCAGAAAAATTAACAAAATAAATTGAATTAATTTGGTGCCAGCAAATTTCACTAGATACGCCAAAAAATGTTTCAGAAAAATTAACAAAATAAATTGAATTAATTTGGTGCTAGCAAATTTCACTAGATACGCCAAAAAATAGATAGAATCACTTGGGCATCTGAAAGTTGAACTAGATTTGCCAAAGTAGTTTTTATCAACTTAAAGAAAATATTTGATTTTGGATCGGCTGCATTGGCGGAGACAAAGGGGGGCAAGAGGGGGCACTTGCCCCCCCCCCCCTAACTATAAATTTCTGTTTAAATACGCCAAAAAATGTTTCAGAAAAATTAACAAAATAAATTGAATTAATTTTGCGCCAGCAAATTTCACTAGATACGCCAAAAAATGTTTCAAATAATTAACAAAATAAATTGAATTAATTTTGTGCCAGCAAATTTCACTAGATACGCCAAAAAATGTTTCAGAAAAATTAACAAAATAAATTGAATTAATTTGGTGCTAGCAAATTTCACTAGATACGCCAAAAAATAGATAGAATCACTTGGGCATCTGAAAGTTGAACTAGATTTGCCAAAGTAGTTTTTATCAACTTAAAGAAAATATTTGATTTTGGATCGGCTGCATTGGCGGAGACAAAGGGGGGCAAGAGGGGGCACTTGCCCCCCCCTAACTATAAATTTCTGTTTAAATACGCCAAAAAATGTTTCAGAAAAATTAACAAAATAAATTGAATTAATTTGGTGCCAGCAAATTTCACTAGATACGCCAAAAAATGTTTCAGAAAAATTAACAAAATAAATTGAATTAATTTTGCGCCAGCAAATTTCACTAGATACGCCAAAAAATGTTTCAGAAAAATTAACCAAATAAATTGAATTAATTTGGTGCCAGCAAATTTCACTAGATACGCCAGAAAATGTTTCAGAAAAATTAACAAAATAAATTGAATTAATTTTGCGCCAGCAAATTTCACTAGATACGCCAAAAAATGTTTCAAAAAATTAACAAAATAAATTGAATTAATTTTGTGCCAGCAAATTTCACTAGATACGCCAAAAAATGTTTCAGAAAAATTAACAAAATAAATTGAATTAATTTGGTGCTAGCAAATTTCACTAGATACGCCAAAAAATAGATAGAATCACTTGGGCATCTGAAAGTTGAACTAGATTTGCCAAAGTAGTTTTTATCAACTTAAAGAAAATATTTGATTTTGGATCGGCTGCATTGGCGGAGACAAAGGGGGGCAAGAGGGGGCACTTGCCCCCCCTAACTATAAATTTCTGTTTAAATACGCCAAAAAATGTTTCAGAAAAATTAACAAAATAAATTGAATTAATTTTGCGCCAGCAAATTCACTAGATACGCCAGAAAATGTTTCAGAAAAATTAACAAAATAAATTGAATTAATTTGGTGCCAGCAAATTTCACTAGATACGCCAAAAAATGTTTCAGAAAAATCACTTCACTTCACTGAACTGAACTGAAGATTTTTATATATAGGGACTCTGACTTTCTTAGTACTTACTCTGGTAAGGCATGTTTCTCTAGCGATAGCATGATCGCATTTGCAGTTTTGCATAGGGTAATAGAAGTTTCAGTTTTTCGCGTTGGTATTTGATTGAGAACACTATAACGGACGTTTTAGGTTGGAGTATAATTTCTTTGGAGTGAAACTTTGCCTACTATTTGGCGTTTTCTGATCAGGTTTTTGCTGCACTCTAGGCCATGCTGTATTTTAGTAGAAGCATTGTGCAAAAAACAAAAACGATTTTTTGCTTAAAATCATAAAACCGATCATGCTACTGCATTTCTTTCTCTATTCAATGCACAGTTTATACCATTTCTCTTGAATAATAAGAGAAGAAAAATTACAGTTGTGAATTGGGAAACTTCTTTCGATTGGTACTTCGCCGATAATTCAACATTCAAATTGATGCCCGAAAGCATGTAACTTGCATGTAACATTTCGCTACCGTAGAACAGGGTACTTTTGATAATGCGGGTAACGTTGATTGTGCGGGAGGTATTGTATTTTGGATTTTATAACATATAATCTGTCATTCAGTTAAGCAAAAGGCACACGTAGGTCAAAATAATACATATGAAGAGCCATCTCTGGTGATTTTATTAATTGGAAGCAATTTTGTGAATTGGGACAGAAACCCCCATACGCCGATAAACGCGCCAAAGTATGCAATGCCCTTGGATTTTCATCTAGTTTAAACTGTTGTGATCAAAATTTGTTACAACAATCCAATCAATGTGAATACAAATTTGGGATTCATTGATGCACTTAACGAAAAGTTTTTTAAATGAGAAAATTTTGCCTGTCCAGATAATTTCATTTTTCCCTGTATACATACTTATGTACGTTTGCGGAGTACTGAGTGAAACTCCGTGAACTGAGCTATCAAGATTCATTGTCTGAGAAATATTTAATAGGGGGATTCACTTAACAGCGTAAACTGATTAAACTGATTAAACGTTGCGATCACCAAGGCAATCTTTGATTATTTTATTCGCAAAATCATGAAACATTTCAAATAAGCAGAAAATCATGGCTTACGCAGCAATTTAATCTGTTTAGTGAGTCCCCCTAATATAATATTTACAGTTCATAAACATTTGATCATTCTACGCATAGTAAGTTCGAATTGATTGGATTGTTGCAACAAATTTTGACCATAACAGTTTAACCTTCCTTTTGCATCACGTTGGCAGCAGCTCGCTGATGTAGTGTATGGTTTGAGTCAAAAATGACCCTAATGCCAAAGGAGGTTTAAACTAGATGAAAATCCAAAGGCATTGCATACTTTTAGGCGTTTATCGGTGTATGGGAGTTCTGTCCCAATTCACAAAAATGTTGATCATCTGGTTGTCTATCTGTGGTTCAAATTGGGGAGAGATCGGGCTATTTTACATGAAGCTTTGATGACTTAACCCGGGAGCGGTCGCGTCATGTACTGAGTACACGCACCATGAAAAATGCACGCTTGAGGTACACAGCGTGAGCGTGACGTCGCTGCAGATAGTCAAAGACGCGACTGCTCGAGGGTTAACGAGCTTTGAAAAACGTTTGACTTAACCTAAAACTGTTTGTAGAAAAAAAAAGTTAAAGCGATTTAATTTATTTTATGAATTTTAAGTAAATTGGTGTATTTATTAATGAACTAGCTGTCCCGGCAAACGTTGTCTTGCCAAGCTGTGGTGGTTTGACAACTGTTGAGCTCACAAAGTCACCGCACTCTAGATTGGTATCATTTCGATCGTGTTGATTTCCTTCCCAGCTCATGAACAATCAGTACTTGATCAATTTTCTTACGTTTTTAGTTGATATTCGTAACTTTTTCTACATATAATCACAGCCACCATGAATACGAATCGAACCGTGCAAGTCTTTCTGATCGGTTCATCCGTTTCTGAGTTTTGTTGCCTCAAAGCGAATTCAAACTCATTTTTATATAGATAGATGTATATTAAACCCAAGTAATCACGGACCTGAAGCCATATTGCATGCAAATTTACGGTATCGTCAGTGGGGGTGTCATTGGGCCAAAAATGCATAGTCCATCTCTTTGTAGGTCGTTACAACAATATTTTAGCTCTAAATCAGTGTTGTATTCGGTAGACACGTTCAATTTCATACTGTTTAGGTTTGTTTAAAGTGAAAAGGCTTCAACTTTAATTTTGACAATGATATAGTTTAAATGAAATTGGCCCAATTCCACCCCTTCTAAGGGGTTCAATTCAAACAAAACAGTTCAATGTGAGATAATATCGCTTAAAAATCGAAACTATCAAATATATAGATACTTGCCCACAACCTATCAATGTCTAGTCACTTCAAAATAACATCACATACAAACAAACGTGAAAATTTTACTACATTCATTATAAACGATAAACGTTCCTACACAATATATCCGCTATCCCATAAATATAACTCCAACTAACATTCTCAAAAGACGAAAGTAATATTTCTTTATCATCTGCCTAGCAACTGATGTGCGTAAAATATAATTTTGCATGACTCTAACATTTATTTTTAAAATTTCACACCGTATTATGCATAAAATAATGTGAATACTCTCAGTCGTTTTAATTCACATTTGTAGGGTTCTCGTACTGATTGCATTGCTTTTATATGGCCCAAAGTCACCCCTAAAACGAAGTCTTTGTACTACAGCTCGAGTAAATAAGTTTTTTTTTATACAAAATAGCATATAAAACCAAGAAAACTTATTATACTTTTCAAAACAACTACCCAGTACACCGAGAAAACAGCAATTCATTACATGTTCGGTTTTCAGCTGTTTTCTGCTGGGCATTTTAAAACAACGATAGTGTACAGTACGCCTAACCATAAAATTCACATCAAGTTTTCTTAATAGAAAATTGACTAAATGTGACTTTTTTCTACGTCGGATGGTCAACGCAAGTTATATTTACCGTATACTATCCACTTTTTGATAATCACTTTGATAAATGTTAGTATTTTGAGCGAAACATCTTTCTTTATTTTTGGCCCAAAGTTACCCCCCAGGCCCAATGTCACCCCGACTGGCGGTACTTCAGAAATTTCTCCAAGGATTCCTTCAGAAATCCATCGAAAGTGTCCTTTTTGGAAGAAACTCCTCCAGAAATTCCTCAAGAAATATCTTCAGAAATTTCTTCATAAACTCCACCAAGAGTGTTTTTTTTAATTTTTTTTTTTCAGAATTCCTCCACAAGTTTCTCATGATTTTTTTAGGGATTTCTTCAAAGATACAGGATCCTTAAGGGATTCCTTAAGAAATTCAAGAACTCCTCCAGTATTTTTCTGTGAAATTTCTGAATGAACTGCAGAAAAAAATCTCTGAAGGAATCTTTGAAGGAATCACAGGAGATATTTCTGATGGAATTAGAAAACAATTCTAAAAAGAATCATTGTAGGGGTTTCTACAAGAATCCCTGAAGCAATTTCTAGGTATTTCTAGGAGAATTCTACGAAGAAAAATCCAAGGAACATCTTTTGCTGATAATCATAAAGAAATTCTTAAAACTGAAAGTGTCCCTGGAGATATTTCCGAAGAAATTCCTGAAGAAATTTCAGAAGAAATCCAACGAGGAATTACTTAAAAAAAGGTTCTCCAGTCTAATTCCTGTAAAAATCCCTGAAGGTATTTTTGAAGGAATTCCAGGAAAATTCCTGAAGGAATCTCAGGAGGAATGTCTGAAGAAATTTCTGAAGGAATAACAAGGAAAACTTCCTGAAAAAACGCTTGGTGGAACTCCAAGAAGAATTTATGGAGAAACTCTAGATGAGTTCTTGGAGAAATCCTTCAATAGAGAACCAGGAGGATTTTTTTAATATTCCTGGAGAAATCCAAAAAACCTTATGAGAAATTTCCAATTCAATTTGTGAAGAAATGGCTAGTAAAAATTTCTGGAAATTTTATGAATCCGTGGAAAAATTTCTAGAGGTATCCTTGGAGGAAACGCTGGAGGAATTTCTGAGGAAATATTCAGAGGAATGCTACTGGAACACAAGAATCTCTGTATGAATTTCTGCAGGAATCCCTGGATCAATTCTCGCTAGAATCACTGGAGTTAATAATGCAGGAATCTCTGCGGGAATTCTTGTTTGATTTTCTGGATGAACCCCTGAAGTATTTTCTGGAGACTCTACTGCGGGTGTTTCCAATGGAATCCTTGGAGAAATTCCCGAGGAAATCTCTGGAGGAGTTCGTGAAGAAATCCTGTATGAGTTCCTGTAGAAATCACCGGAATATTTTCTAAAAAGAAAAATCGCTAGCTTACAGAATTTCTGAAACAATCTTTAAAAGAACGTCAGAATGCAAAGATGAACTAGCCTAGGGCTGGAAATCTCAATAAAGAAATTTAAAACTTATGGTTTCCCTGGACAAACTTCTGATTCCTTCAGAGGGATTTTCTAAAAGACACTCTAGAAGACTTTCTGAAGTAATCCCTGGCGAAGTTTCAGAAGGAATCCATGGAAAATTTCCTTAACGAATTCTTCGATAAATTTCTGAAGAAATTTTTAAGGGCTTATCTGAAAAATTTCTTAAAGATTCCTCTCAACTGGAAGAATTTCTGGAAGGATCCATTGATTTTTTATTGATGAATACTGGAGTAATTTCTGAAGATATCCATAGTGCAATTTTGGAAGGAATTCATAGAAGGTTTTCTAAAGAATCCCTGCAAGAATTTCTAAAGAAATCTTTGGCGGAGCTTTATTATGAATCTTGAAAAAAAAAATAAAGAGAACTCAGAAGGATGTTCTAAAGAAACTCTTCGTGATATTTCTGGAGGAATTCTGAACTTTATAATTTCTTAAAGAAATTACTTGAAATATGTTTGAAGTAATCCGTGGGTGATTGTGCGAAAGAATCTCAGGAGAGATTTTTGAAAGAATCCATTGAACATTTCTTTCAGAAGCTTATGGAGCTCTGGAGGAATTTCTGTACAAGTCGATGAATGAATTTTTAAAAGAATCCCCGGAGAATTTTATAAAGGAATCTATGCAAGATTTTTTGAACGAAATCATTGGAGGATTTTTTAAAGCAATCCATGGAATGATTTCGAATGGAAGCCATTCTTTATAGAAGAGTTCTTTTTTAGTTCTTAATTTCTGGATAAATCTTTAGGGAATTTCAGGGAAATTTCTGAATGAATCTATGGATTTATTAAAAGAATCCCTGAAACAATTTATTAAGAAATTCTCAGAGAAATGATTTCATGGAAAACTTTCTAAAGGAATCACTAGAGGAATTTTTGTAGGAATCCGTGAATGGTTTTCTAAATGAATTATTCGAGAAATTTCTGGAGAAAGCTCTCGAAGAGTTTCTGAAAAAAATCTGATGAAGTTCATGGACGAATGTTTGAAACAATCCTGCAAGATTTTCCAAAATAAACCGTTAAGATTTTTTTTGCAGTTTCTAATTGAATTTCCGAATAAATTTCCGAATGATGGCTGGATAGATTTCTTGGAAGAATTATTAAAGGAATCCCTTGAGTAATCCCTGAAGACGTTTCCGAAGGAATCCCTGAAAGAATTTCCAAAGAAATATCTAGAAGAATTTCTGAAGACATCGGAGGAAGAATTTTTGAAATAAACCCAGGGACTGGTTCCAATATCACAGAGGTTTTTTTTTGTAAATATGAGTGCGCAAAAATAATCAATAATCAATTCGGCGGTTTTCTTATATTCAGGAAAAGCAATGTCTGAAATCATAGAGGATATTTTTTAACGTATGGAGGCATTGTAATATTCACAGGCGCAGAATATTTCGAAATAGTTATTTATGCAACAAGTTGCAAAATGATGATTTTTTCAGCACGAGTCGTACATTTATCCAACGAGGCTTGCCGAGTTGGATAAATACGACGAGTGCTGAAAAAATCGAGTTTTGCAACGAGTTGCATACAACATTTTTTGTAATTACGAAAAATACCCATTCAGTATGATCTTTTCTTGGTACACAAACATGCATCAGGAGGTACCACGTGCGACCATCTGCGACCACGTGCGACCATCTGCGACTAAATGTGACTTTTTTCTACGTCGGATGGTCAACGCAAGTTATATTTACCGTATACTATCCACTTTTTGATAATCACTTTGATAAATGTTAGTATTTTGAGCGAAACATCTTTCTTTATTTTTGGCCCAAAGTTACCCCCCAGGCCCAATGTCACCCCGACTGGCGGTACTTCAGAAATTTCTCCAAGGATTCCTTCAGAAATCCATCGAAAGTGTCCTTTTTGGAAGAAACTCCTCCAGAAATTCCTCAAGAAATATCTTCAGAAATTTCTTCATAAACTCCACCAAGAGTGTTTTTTTTAATTTTTTTTTTCAGAATTCCTCCACAAGTTTCTCATGATTTTTTTAGGGATTTCTTCAAAGATACAGGATCCTTAAGGGATTCCTTAAGAAATTCAAGAACTCCTCCAGTATTTTTCTGTGAAATTTCTGAATGAACTGCAGAAAAAAATCTCTGAAGGAATCTTTGAAGGAATCACAGGAGATATTTCTGATGGAATTAGAAAACAATTCTAAAAAGAATCATTGTAGGGGTTTCTACAAGAATCCCTGAAGCAATTTCTAGGTATTTCTAGGAGAATTCTACGAAGAAAAATCCAAGGAACATCTTTTGCTGATAATCATAAAGAAATTCTTAAAACTGAAAGTGTCCCTGGAGATATTTCCGAAGAAATTCCTGAAGAAATTTCAGAAGAAATCCAACGAGGAATTACTTAAAAAAAGGTTCTCCAGTCTAATTCCTGTAAAAATCCCTGAAGGTATTTTTGAAGGAATTCCAGGAAAATTCCTGAAGGAATCTCAGGAGGAATGTCTGAAGAAATTTCTGAAGGAATAACAAGGAAAACTTCCTGAAAAAACGCTTGGTGGAACTCCAAGAAGAATTTATGGAGAAACTCTAGATGAGTTCTTGGAGAAATCCTTCAATAGAGAACCAGGAGGATTTTTTTAATATTCCTGGAGAAATCCAAAAAACCTTATGAGAAATTTCCAATTCAATTTGTGAAGAAATGGCTAGTAAAAATTTCTGGAAATTTTATGAATCCGTGGAAAAATTTCTAGAGGTATCCTTGGAGGAAACGCTGGAGGAATTTCTGAGGAAATATTCAGAGGAATGCTACTGGAACACAAGAATCTCTGTATGAATTTCTGCAGGAATCCCTGGATCAATTCTCGCTAGAATCACTGGAGTTAATAATGCAGGAATCTCTGCGGGAATTCTTGTTTGATTTTCTGGATGAACCCCTGAAGTATTTTCTGGAGACTCTACTGCGGGTGTTTCCAATGGAATCCTTGGAGAAATTCCCGAGGAAATCTCTGGAGGAGTTCGTGAAGAAATCCTGTATGAGTTCCTGTAGAAATCACCGGAATATTTTCTAAAAAGAAAAATCGCTAGCTTACAGAATTTCTGAAACAATCTTTAAAAGAACGTCAGAATGCAAAGATGAACTAGCCTAGGGCTGGAAATCTCAATAAAGAAATTTAAAACTTATGGTTTCCCTGGACAAACTTCTGATTCCTTCAGAGGGATTTTCTAAAAGACACTCTAGAAGACTTTCTGAAGTAATCCCTGGCGAAGTTTCAGAAGGAATCCATGGAAAATTTCCTTAACGAATTCTTCGATAAATTTCTGAAGAAATTTTTAAGGGCTTATCTGAAAAATTTCTTAAAGATTCCTCTCAACTGGAAGAATTTCTGGAAGGATCCATTGATTTTTTATTGATGAATACTGGAGTAATTTCTGAAGATATCCATAGTGCAATTTTGGAAGGAATTCATAGAAGGTTTTCTAAAGAATCCCTGCAAGAATTTCTAAAGAAATCTTTGGCGGAGCTTTATTATGAATCTTGAAAAAAAAATAAAGAGAACTCAGAAGGATGTTCTAAAGAAACTCTTCGTGATATTTCTGGAGGAATTCTGAACTTTATAATTTCTTAAAGAAATTACTTGAAATATGTTTGAAGTAATCCGTGGGTGATTGTGCGAAAGAATCTCAGGAGAGATTTTTGAAAGAATCCATTGAACATTTCTTTCAGAAGCTTATGGAGCTCTGGAGGAATTTCTGTACAAGTCGATGAATGAATTTTTAAAAGAATCCCCGGAGAATTTTATAAAGGAATCTATGCAAGATTTTTTGAACGAAATCATTGGAGGATTTTTTAAAGCAATCCATGGAATGATTTCGAATGGAAGCCATTCTTTATAGAAGAGTTCTTTTTTAGTTCTTAATTTCTGGATAAATCTTTAGGGAATTTCAGGGAAATTTCTGAATGAATCTATGGATTTATTAAAAGAATCCCTGAAACAATTTATTAAGAAATTCTCAGAGAAATGATTTCATGGAAAACTTTCTAAAGGAATCACTAGAGGAATTTTTGTAGGAATCCGTGAATGGTTTTCTAAATGAATTATTCGAGAAATTTCTGGAGAAAGCTCTCGAAGAGTTTCTGAAAAAAATCTGATGAAGTTCATGGACGAATGTTTGAAACAATCCTGCAAGATTTTCCAAAATAAACCGTTAAGATTTTTTTTGCAGTTTCTAATTGAATTTCCGAATAAATTTCCGAATGATGGCTGGATAGATTTCTTGGAAGAATTATTAAAGGAATCCCTTGAGTAATCCCTGAAGACGTTTCCGAAGGAATCCCTGAAAGAATTTCCAAAGAAATATCTAGAAGAATTTCTGAAGACATCGGAGGAAGAATTTTTGAAATAAACCCAGGGACTGGTTCCAATATCACAGAGGTTTTTTTTTGTAAATATGAGTGCGCAAAAATAATCAATAATCAATTCGGCGGTTTTCTTATATTCAGGAAAAGCAATGTCTGAAATCATAGAGGATATTTTTTAACGTATGGAGGCATTGTAATATTCACAGGCGCAGAATATTTCGAAATAGTTATTTATGCAACAAGTTGCAAAATGATGATTTTTTCAGCACGAGTCGTACATTTATCCAACGAGGCTTGCCGAGTTGGATAAATACGACGAGTGCTGAAAAAATCGAGTTTTGCAACGAGTTGCATACAACATTTTTTGTAATTACGAAAAATACCCATTCAGTATGATCTTTTCTTGGTACACAAACATGCATCAGGAGGTACCACGTGCGACCATCCATGCTCGGCAGTGCAGTTTTTTTTTTCGATCAGATAGGCTATGGTATGGTGTAGCCTGTGAACGAGATCCCGTTGTCAAACAGTAGTGTGTGAGGTTCGCAAAAGTCGAAAAAGTAGCTTCAGCAGCTGCTTTTTCGCCCGATTTGCAGTCCGGTTAGGAATAAAAACCGTCCAAATTGGGATTCCAGCTGGTCAATTGATGTAATAACAAGTTGCTGAATCTATGAAAGACACTGAAGTTTGTAAAAAGTGTAAGCTGGCAAAGGTGCCGAAAAGTGCTACTTTTCAGCACTCTTAAGAGTGCCGAAAAGTAGTACTTTTCGGCACACTTGCATCAGTAGTGAAAAGTAGGCCATTTTTGCACACTTCAGGCAATTGAAAAGTGTAAATTTTTAGAACGTAATTACAAAAAATCATTTTATTAAATTTAAGAAGGCGGAATAAAATTTTCTTCATACTGGAAAAATATTTTACTTACAATATGGGAAGCAAAATATTTTAAAAAATGACACAGGTAACTTTTCCTAAATTTATGAGGAAGCTCAAAATTTCGAGAAAATTACGTGAACATGCTTACATACCGGAGGCTCCTCAGCTCTTCCAAAATCACAAAGGATTTTTTTCTTCCTCCTATGGGGGCGAAAAAAAAGGGAAATTTTTCCATATGGACGCAGAAATATAAATCAAATAGGCGATTTTCTTGCAGCAACAAGGGAAGAAAAATTCTTAAAAAAAAGTATAGGCGACTTTTCAACAATAAATAAGTAGATAAGGTATAGTGATAATAATGATAATGATAAATGGATAAATTCCTCCATAAAGACTTTTTATGTTTTTAAGAGAACAAAAAATCTTAAAGTTTCAGTAAAATTATGTTTGGACGAAAACAGGATTGGTTATCATTTTACAAGAAGCGTATTCTCATTCTTGACTATTTTTTTAATTTCCTGAAGAGCTGGTTACTTAGTGATTGACTTGGTGTAAACTTGATGACACGTGATGCCACTGGTAATGCAAATCATATATGTTTCTTATAAACTAAATTGTCAGTTGCATATTGATATATAAAATCTCCTGGATGCACTGATATGAAACATTATTGAATATAACAAAAAAAATATTTTAGTGACGCGATCAAAAATAATTTGGAAAGTTTTGAAACTTGGATATTAAATTAACATATACCAGTCAAATAAAACGCATGGAAAGGAAACATCCTAGAAAAATCCCAAGTAACAATTTTGATTTTATCGAAGCTTTTTAGCGATTCAAAAACCCTAAATCAGACACGAATGCCACATAAGTGGTAAAGTGTCTTTAATAAATATTAATAATAATAAAAACCCTAAACATAAAACCATTGATGCCGACTTTACAGTCATCTCGAGTTCTAATATGCCTCCATAAGCCCACGTTCTGGCTAGTTGGCCCAGTCTTATTACGATCTACAGGATTTTCGTATGCAAACCAGCTTAGGATTTCGGGTTGTATCATAGTTTGGTCGTATCCCCGATACAACCTTCCAAATAAAACCATCTTCTGACTTGTCAAAAATTTGTTTTGCTTATTTCTCACTAATATTCGATCTTCAGAATAAATTATGATTGTTTTTTTTATACAGCCATCAATTGGAAAGATGTCGATCTGGAATTTAGATTTGTTTTCCTATTTAATACGTGTTAGGAAACATGCCACGGGAAATTTGTGGTGAATGTGACTGTGATAATGACAAAAAAATAAGTGCGCCACACAAACTGTGCATTAATTGGAAGTTAAATGCATTTAATTTACTCGATGGAGTTGGATGCTTAAAAGGTTTTTTCAACATAGCGGTGTTTTAAAGACATTATGTAATTTTTCTGAAAATAAGCATGACGGAAATGTGTTGAATCGTTAAGTTTGATCTCAAGCTGTACGTAAAATCATAATATTCAGTAATGACTTTTCTGTATTTACATAAATTATTCCGGCTAGGCGACATATTTTTCTGATAAAACTCTGTGTTCCTGATGGTTCCTCCAATAGGACTAACCCCCCTGAGGTGGTCATATCAGAGCTCATGACAGGCCACGAAATCTTTTGTTGGTTTTATGCATTGCCTCACAGTTTTGTGTATTAGCTTACAAAAAAAAATCTCCGGCAACAACCGCACATGAAAAACTACCACATAAAACTAATATAGAACAACTAGCTTTTTCACATGCTCGTATAAAACCAGGATAAAACATGAATAAACATTCAAGGCATTCTTAAAGTTTGCTGTCTGCGCAAAATAGTCTATGAAACTTTTGATCAACATTGTAGCACACTGAGAATATTTATTGGTCATGTAAAAAACAAGTCGGAATGTTAAACGTCTTAAGCGCCGCCATGATGCGATAGTATTTTAAAAAGCGCAATTTGTACCAACTTATGACCATGACCAACATTGTGCCACCGCCAAATTATGAACCGAATTCCATGATTTAAGCTCTTTTAATATGTACATATGTCTCATGCCGCCAAATTACTATAACACTGGATACGCCAAATAATCGCTGCCCCCCCATTATCAGGATCCTGGCTCCGCTACTGATATGGATTATTTTTAACTCCTAACCACTTAACCTAATTTACAGCACTTTTGTCCACTAGGGCACTACGTGAGTGATTCCAATAGGAAGCAATCAGTGAAGTACTAGATTGAAAGTAGTGAGCTGAATTTTTGTATGGTGAGATGATCAATTCTCCGTGTCTGCAATGAAATGGTGCAAACAGCTTGGGTTATATGATTTCTTGCCTAATTTGATGCTGTTTGAGCAAAAGTTTGGGTAAATGTGTTGTTGTATTATTTATTTCTTGCAACTTCAACAACACAGTTACCCAACCTTTTGCTCAAACATCATTAAATTAGGCAAGAAATCATATAACCCACGCTGTTTGCACCATTTCATTGCAGAAACGGAGAATTGATCATCTCACCATACAAAAATCCAGCTCACTACTTTCAATCTAGTACTTCACTGATTGCTTCCTATTGGCTGCTTCACTTACACTTTTGTACAGCCCCTAAATGTATTCTATTATTCTACTATATCGAACTGGTTGCTTTTTGTGCTGCTTCCACTTTCCACCCTATCATGGTAGAATGATGAGCACGACAATGTTGATGTGAGGCTGTTGTTTCTTTTCCAGTCCGAAAGGGGTGGTCCATTATTATGAGTTGCCGTTCGCCGATATCCAAGTTTCCAGGTCTATTAGAGCTATAGGCTCAGAAGAGGGTCAGGTATCAGCCGCTCTCGGGGGGAAGAGCAAGTGACGAAAAATTGCAAGTACCGGGGCTGGGATCGAACCCATGACCACTTATGAAGTGAACGTGTAATCACTACGCCACGGGCCCCGACGGACATTTTGTTAGCGAGTTTTCTTACAAAGAGTACTTGTGTGCAGTATTATTTGACAATTTAAGGAAAAAGTTTTACCATTCCTTCGCCATTTGGATTAATGTCGGTTTTATTGAAACACAGCTCTAGATTACAGTTTTGCCAAATATGCTATGCTGTTTTACTTTTACGGAGCGTTTCACGCCGATATCCCCCAA
>NC_085137.1:212074581-212119807 GCF_035046485.1 Aedes albopictus
ACTGAATAGATGTGCATAAAGTTGATTTGGTTGGATATTTAAATTGGGAAACCAATAAAACTATATTGTAGAATAAACTTTTACATAATTACAGTTATACCTAATTTATATACAGATCTTGTAAAGAAATCATGAGAGCTGAAGTACAATGAAATAAATGAATCAAAAAGCCACTGTTCCTTTGAATATCTGGAACCCCTATCGCAATCCACTGACTGTGCGCTACTCTTGGCTCGGCGTTAATTACAAGGCCAGCATGTTATAGATTGAGTTTAAAAATAATAAAACAGTGCAAATGCATGTTTGATTGGTACGGCGGAAAGGAAGTGAACCGACGACGCAGACTGTGAATGAAACCCTGATGCAGGTGTGTGCAGTGTGCAGTGCATCCATATGCAATGAGATCCTTGCCAGCGCTTGTTGTGACAACCGGTTTTATCAATAATTACCAAATCCCTGCAGAGCCACCCAGATACCGTTCCGTTCCGGCTGTCGACGTTCATGCGACGCATTGCCATTGCTCGCACCCATGGTAGCAGCAGGCCCTTATGGTGGAGGGAGCGCATATGCATATAAACACAGCTCACTGACTGGATGAGGATTTTGGTTGCTTTTCCTGTGTGACCGGATGCCACAGTCAGTTCTGCACTACTGCATCGGATTTGGGTGATGGCGATTGTGTGATATTGGATGGTCATCGAAATGCGTTGTCCTGTTCAATATCATGTGCTGCAGGTGTGATGGGATAGGGGTACTTGGTTCGATAGAGGCAGGAGAATGGGATGCTATCAGTTGCTGTGCATTTCAAATGGTATGTGAAGTTGTTTTTGTGGAGTTTTAATCAACAAAATTGATTTTTTATTATTAATGCGTTGGCCCTTTCAAAAGGGCCCATATAGCCGAGGTGGTAAACGCACGGGTATTCAGCATGACCATGCTGAGGGTGACGGGTTCGATTCCCGGTCGGTCCAGGATCTTTTCGTAAAGGAAATTTGCTTGACTTCCTTGGGCATAGAGTATCTTCGTGCCTGCCACACGATATACGCATGCAAAATGGTCATTGGCAGAGGAAGCTCTCAGTTAATAACTGTGGAAGTGCTCATAGAACACTAAGCTGAGAAGCAGGCTTTGTCCCAGTGAGGGACGTTACACCAAGAAGAGAGAGAGAGAGGGAGAGCGTTGCTTTCCATCAGTGAAAATTATGTGGCACATTAATTAAACTGGAAAAAATCTATTGGATACTAATACGAACCGAAACCAAAAGCAGCAAAAAGGGAATTGCAATTGGAAGCTCGATACGTGGGACTGTCGATCTTTTAACCTAATCGTAACCGAGAGCACCCGGATACACACCGAGCTATTGGAGGAACTTGGGTTTTCCATTGTTTGCTGCAGGAGGTGTCTTGAATGGGTTCCAGGGTGGGAACGTTCAAATGCAATCATATCATCTACCAGAGTTTCTGTAACGTACACAAGCTGAAAACAGCTAGATATCATCACAATAAGCGAGATGCAGGGTCTCGTGATCGGTTGGTTGGAGGATTAAGAGTATATAGATGTTCCAACTTTAACAAAATAAACGCGCACAGCCCTCACTCTGGAAGGACTAATAATGATAAGAACGAATTCTGAGCGTAGCTGGAACGCGAGTAGGACCGTGCCCAAGCCACGTCATCATGATCAGCAGTTTCAACGTAGAGTGCAGCGATCTCGGGGTTCATCCTTCACCCCGTTCTCCTACACGGCACCGAAGACCGTCTTTAGCACGCGTCGCTCGAAAACTCCGAGTACTTACAGGTTATCCTCGAGCATGGTCTCGTGCCCCATGATAGACACGACTTCCATTGATTATATGCCTTTGTATATCACGGTTCACGTTGTTGTGAGCCGTTATCATAGCGCGGAAAGAGTCTCTCGATTATCCTCTCCGGCATCTCTGGAGACTTCTCGGTAGGAGTCTTGTTTTTGTCATCCTAACCATGCGGACATTTTTTCTTCTAAACTAAACCATGGGGTGTTAATCTGCTCAACAGACACCTGAACAGGGAGGTACAGGTAGTGCGAAGATAAGGACGATCTTTTATAACTAAAGTAAAAGCCAGGACTACTTCTTCCTCGACCCACCAAACGACATTTCCATGACCGCAAAATCCTTCGTCTCCCAGGAACCACCAAGAAGGCATCGTTGACTCGTTTTGGAGAGTCCACCAAAGTGGCATGCCGGCGCTTAGCAAGTTTTCCAAGAGGTCCTCACTACTCCCTTTTTCCTCGGAAAGCGGGCACGCCCGCGCTCAACTGTTCTGCAAGCATCAAGAACTTTATACTTGTGTGCAAAGCGATTTGATCTGCTGATGGCTCAGGCCCTATTAGCTAGCACCAGAAGGAATTGCTGACAGTGAAGCCTCCACCTGCCCCGGCCCCTTTTAAACCGTGGGCTCGAATTCAAGTTAGTAGACCAACGCTACGACAGCAACACTACCTTGATGTTCTCTTCGCGCCACTTAATCGATGTAAGGGATATCGACAAGGCAACAAGGGAGGGGATTTACTCCATTTTAGCAAAGGGCGGAGGGGCGCCTTGTGTATAGAGTATCGGCAATGGGAGGGGTTTAACCCCCAAAACCCCTCCCTTGTGCACGGGCTTACGACCCAGAACCCCTGGACCACCTCTTGTACCGCATCTGAACTAGCCATTCTCCGAGTCCACGCGTCACCTCCTCTGTAGCTCCTATGCGATGTGGGTGATAGCAGTTGAGTTGAGTTCAAGCCAAACTCATCCCTACACATCCACTGCACACGACTGTCCGGAGTTGTGTCATCCACGCATGTGGCAAGTGTGCAGTCACGCATTGTGAGAAAAGGCAGGCACATGAACAAAACGTGTTTCGCCGTTTCCTCTAAACCAGCACAAATCGGACATTGGGAAGATCTCGCATGATTGAAACGATGTAGTTACTGTCGGAAGCGACCTTGGCTTCAAAGGACCTGAGTCAAGTGGAATGTTACTTTCCCATGGTGCCTGTTTACCCAGCTATGTACCCTCGGGATCAACCTGTGGGTCCACCTTCCTGTGGTGCATTTCGAAGCACTTTATGTGTTTCCTGATAAGGATACCAATCATCATACCAGTGATGACGCAGAGCGCACTGTGTGACACGCTACGGTATGCACTCGCAACCTTCAGGCCTATAAGTATTTTCCAGCTTCCAACGCCGTGTACCTTTATGGAAAAGGCGAAACTTGCCAGATGCTTGCGATTGCTGGCATACACCGCAGAGCTATTGGACATCATCCGGGACAGTGCCACTATAGCTCTGCAGGCTCTTTTGCAGGCGTAATCATCGTGGCTACCGAAGGTAAGCTTATCGTCGATCATCGTTCCCAAGTGTTTGACGGAGCGCTTCGACGGGATAGTATAATCGCCTCCTACACTGATCACCGCTTGCTGCTCCGACCTTCGGTTGTTCACAACTATCACTTCAGTTTTGTAGTGCCAACTCCAGTTTCCTGGATCACATCCACGCCTCCACAACCTTGATCGAGTGGGCGGAAGTCAACTCCACTTCTTCGATCGACTCACCGTAAACTTCGAGCGTAATGTCGTCAGCAAAGTCGAAAATCTCCACTGCCACCGGGAACTCTAACCTCAACACCTCGTTGTACATGACATTCCATAGCATCGGACCCAGGATGAAACCTTGCGGGATTCCTGAGGTTATGTGAAAGCACTTCCGACCCACCTCCGTGTCGTAGACTAGTACACGATTCTGAAAGTAACTTCCGAGAATCTTGTACAGGTACTCCGGTAGGCCCAGACGCAAGAGCGCATCGGCAATATCCGCCCAACTAGCGCTATTGAACGCGCTCCTTACATTCAGAGTCACTACTCCACAGTAACGAATCTACCACCTGTAACGCAGGAGTGCTATCTTAGCTATCGTTGTAACCGATAAGATAGTCTTTACAGTCAACCTCTCCATCCGGAAGTCGTACTGACTCCTCGAGAGACCATTTGCATCCTCGGTGTGCCTCATCCAAGCTTCTGGGAAAACTCTCTCGCCCAGGCATTTCTGCATAGCAGACCTGAATATCTCGGGAGCCTCTGCAATAGCTACTTTTAAGGCCAGGCTCGGAATTCCGTCCGGACCTGAGGCCTTACGTACGCTTAGGGACTTTGCTATTATCATAGTCCGTCCGGAGACTATGTTTCTTGACGTTAGTTCTTGACTTCTAATTGCTACCCTTGAAGGAAGCAGTACCTGGAGACTAGGGTGCTAAAGGATATTTCGGTATGCACAGGGTACATTGAAACGCATAGCATTTGAGTCAGAACTAGACTGACTTAGTACTAGAACCTACATTCCTTTTATTTGGTTTTCAAATCGATTATTACAATGTAATCAATTAGTGTAAAAAGGATAGATATAGACGCCTGGGGCGGCGGTGACAATATTTCGGCAGTAACATATTTGGGTTGAAACATGAGCCTTTGCGCATCGTCCAAACGGACGACCACCAACGAGTAGAAGTGTAGTCAGCAGAAAATGTGACGCAATTTGAGTGCCGTGATTCAAAATGCTTACGCATGCTGCACCGAGGCCATCGTTCGCGTCCATGCAGTTCTGACCTATTCCAACGTTCTGTATATTTTTATTGCTAGTGCTGATAGACAAAAGAAAGATGTTCAAGGGTAAATGCGTGTATAGCACACTATCCCTGCAAGTTCCATATCGGTGACCCGCTCCTCATCGTCAGCCCCACTCCCCGGCGGTCCTGCGAAAGGAGACCAAGGACTAGGATCATGACGCGGAAAAACCCTTTGATGATCCCCTTCAAAATCTCTGGAGATTGCTCTGTGGGAGCCATTACACCTCTCATCCAGGCAACCACAATCCTGTAGGCATCGCCCCACGAATTCGCATTGACATTTGACATTCTGTCAAAGACCATCAAAACAAGCCTTTTTGCTTGCCCTTATCAAGGTCTTCAGCGCGACTTTGAAAGCGGCGAATACCACCTGCCGTTCGTTTCACTCATCCTCAGCTCGTGCTCGCTGCATTTACCGCCTCGCCTGCAGACAGGCGCAGTGCAGGTCCGCAAACGCTTGAGTCTATCAGTAGGCCGATGGTCTTGCATTTCTAGGGTGGACTCTCCTATGCATGGTCACATCGCACGCACGCGAGAGCACCGCTACCAGCTCGTCGCTGTCTAAAATAAGTAGGTTTCGCTCTTGGCGGAGCGCCTCCCGAAATACCCCTTTGTCGAAGTATGATGTCTTCGACCTGTGAGGGTTTGGCCTTGACCTTGCCGCCTCTTCCTCTACCCGCTGCTTGTTGTTGTTTTAGTCAATACTGTAGCGAACCACCATGCATCTAGCGTCCTTATGCATCTAGCGGTTTATTCTGCTTTCTCTTCCGCTCAATTTTCGTCCATGGGGGTCCTCCCCTGGTCCGCCCTACAATGTGGTTGCTGAGGGTCAAACAACGGTCGCAACGACCAGTCTTTTCAGGTCCACCCTTTCCAGCTTTTTGGGACGCCTGACTTTACTGCCGGCCTTCGGGGTTAGTAACCACCTAGCTTGCGGGCACCACCAGGCCGCTCCTCACCTGACGGCTGTCTCACACGCTTCTGCGAATACATTTCAAAAGCAGCCGCATCCGGCACACCTTTTGGGCTACCTGAGAAAGCGAAGGCCTCCGTCTGGGTAGACGTTGTAATCTTTGCTTTCGCCGGTTTTGCCGCTACTGCAGTTTCCACAAATCTCTCGTGGTCTTGCTTGGCATCGTTCATCGACGGCCGTTTTAAGGTCCTTGCTTATGTTGGACTTCGAGGACGCAAAGTCGATGATTTTACCAAGTTGCAACACAGCCAATGCTAATGCTGGACTTCGAGGACGCAAAGTCAACTCTGATCTTGTTGATGGACTTGGATGGAGCGTTCATGACATCTCAAAACACGCTACGGTCGGGAAGGATATGGGGTTCCATACGTTGGCACTTCACGCGCAGTTACGTCTTTCTTTCTCTACTCACTTTGAAAAAGACCTAGTCAACCCGCATCTCGCGAAGGCGGTAGTTTCACCACTACCGCTACGAACTTTTTTATTTCAGGACGCGTGTCATCAAGCATTTGAAACTGCACCGCGCTTGTACTATATACGACGAGCGAGGTTTTTGGTAGTGTTGTACTTTTTACAACGGCGCGCGTTCTGAAGGGTTAAGCTCATTTTTGAAATTCCATGAGTAGCACAGGAAACAATCCAACACGCCAGAGAGCCCTGCATAATCGCCTCTTTGTATCCCCTCTAGGGGACTGCTGGGGTAAAATACAAGCAGCCATAAACGACTTTTGGAGGAGAACAACGCAGCGCAAGCGGTAATGCTGCAGCAAAGAACCCGGCAGAACGTGGAATGATACAAATAGGGACGGAAATAGCTGACCCGCATCTTAAAAAGTCGGCGAATGGAAGAAGTGGAGTTGGAGGAAATGGAACTGCCGTGTCGTTTCAAGAAATATGGAAGTTCTTCCAGAAACTCAACGCATCTGGCAACGGATTCGTGCCGCGAGCTGAAATATGCAGGGATTAAGATGGTAGCCTCCTGACGATCAGACGTGAGGTGATTGAACGATGCGATGGAATCAGCTCTTCGATGAGCATCTGAACGTTGGCATCCCGAGCAGGAAAAGGACAGCAACTGAATAACATATTTAGGTATTAATCTTAAATACAATCATACCTCGATATGCCCTTCATTAGGTGGACATAAGAGGCAAAATAACAAAAAACGAATACATATCTTAATTTTGTATGAAGAACACCTTGAAAATAACAAGTATTGTTATTTCAATAATGAATGCATACTTAAAATTTTAAGTGCTGTATTTGTTATCCAAAAGGTATTGAATAACAAAGTAATAACATTTTTTTGTTATTAAATCGTAATTTTGTTCGATAACTTCATGATATAATTAGCAAAACATGTTATTTAGTTATTTTGCTGCTGGGTCAATAAATACCACATTGATACCGAACTCTGCTCAAATACATCTAATTGTTATTGTGATGTTCTCATAACATTTGGTTGAATAATATAATAATAACAATTTCAGGTATTAGAACACTGGTTGTTCTTTGCTTGGTATTTGTAAGGTATTCCTTTCTGCTCGGGATGGCTGACCAAGACTGTGGTGAACAAATTTATTTAAGAAAGTGTATTAGTCTCAAATAAGTAACTTCTATTGCTAAATACATTCTAAAGGATTAAATCAATGGCTTAAAATACATACAATCATTAAAACACCTGATCAATTTTCCATCGGCTTAATGTTCCAACTGATTTTATATTCTCCAGTGTGGCAGCTCACCTTTTGTCTCGCAGTCACACTGCATTGTCATAATCAATGCAATTATTGATCAAATTCGGTTTGCTCGCAATTACACGCAAGTAATTATGACATTAAAAATAATTCCGCGTATCCAGTCGCGGAAGCCCTGACAGCATCAACAACTCAGCTGAGCACATTTGCAACCATAAACCCCGGGAGCCGGAAAGTGTCAGCCCACCCATCGACTTACCACCGGTAACCAGGGAGTATAAAATATGCAACCGCGCGTCACTACTGCACTGACTCCTTCACGCTCCAATGGTCACCGGTCGGGCGGCGTTGTCCTCGTCGGATGGGGGTGGCATAATTGATCCTTTTTTTTTCGTGCCAGCCCTCGAACCAGGTTCGAACAATGCCCTCCCCCTTGCCGGATGCTTCACTCGTCTGGCACATTCCTCGGAACCGGAACAGCAGGGACGAAATTTGATTATAATTCCGGCCATCCGAGGCACTCTCGCCGCAATCCCCGGGTGGAATTACTGGTGTAGAACATTATGGCGTGATTCGATTCCATCCGGCGAGTGCAACGCAAATGCGTTGCTCATCATCATTGTCATTAATTTCGGATGCTGGTCGGTTGTGGGGGGGCGCCAGGGGTGTAGCAAGGGATTTTAATTGGGATACACGTGGAATTCCGTGTGTTGAGATTCCATTTTGACATCAAAGAACGAAAGAAAGATCGTTCACGAAAATATAAATTGTTGTATGTGATCCCAGCTACGCCTCTGTGCAGGGTTCGAACCAGGAAGAGGGGGTTGACATAAAACACAATGAACCTGGGTTATTTTAGCGCTGATGTTGGATGACAAAGTCGGAGAGGGCGAGGCCAAGGGGCTGGCGGTAACAAAGCGGATCGATACAAATTTTAATGCAATTATTTATCTTTTGTCTCGGGTTGATAGGTGATATTTAACATTATTCATTTAAGCGTGTTTTTTGTTTGGCGAACGGTAATGCGATGTTTGCTCGCAGTAGCGGAACATTAATTGGTTTTATTTTAATTTTCCCGAATGGAAACAATATTATCGATCCAATTGCGCGCAGTCCAATCTGGGAATGGCCAACGGAAAAAAAAATAGTTGATTGAAATTCAGCCATATATGAAATGGTAACTATGTTCACTTTTTACTTACTTTGTTGCATTTCCATTTGATTTTACAGATAACGATACATTGGATTCATCACACAGGAGAGACGAACGATGGACTTTTTTAATGCACGCTGTGTACTTAATTACTGCTAGTCAATACGATTAAATAAGGTAGGTGAATAAATTAACTACTTCCAAATTATTAATAACTTGATATCCAAATATCGGGATTATGGTGGCGACGAACATTAGTTTAATTTGAGCTAATTAGCAGGGAATGAAATTATCAGCAAATTGAGACGAAAAACGGCGTTTTTCGAGCAACCGATTTTTTCTGTTTTTACTTTTCCTGTGAGAAATGTTTATCGGTCGTTGCTGTTTGTCCCCGATCAAAGATAGCCGAAAACTGGAAATCGCTCTTTTCATTTTCGCTATCCAACTTTATCGCCTGCAAAGTTATCGCGATAATTATCAGACGGCAAATAACAAAAATTTGCCGCTAACGGGATTCGAACCTAGACCCTCCACAAAAATGTGTACGTGCGCGCACCATAACCACACGACCACACAAGTTGCTCGAGAGGAGACAGAAATTATATACATAAAAGCTACAGTCGATGACGACGGCACTACGGAGAGGCGAACAAAGAGCAGAAAGCAAACCAGTCAACTTTTCATTGCGGATGATAATCGATTTTCGGCGCTGCGGAACGAGCGAAAACACATTCTCGGGAGAAGCCCGGGTCTGAATTTATCGCACGTCTTTTTTCGCCGATAATGCGTGTGAGAGAGTTTTCTACATTCGCGATCGTGATCGATAATTTCATTCCCTGCTAATTAGTCAACTTTAATGTATTCTATTTCCAAATGAACGTCATGCTAAATTATTCCGCTACGGCTCTTTATAAAAAAAAAAAGAAAATGGAACGCAATGGAAATATAAACATTTTGATACCCCCAAACCCCACCGTGGTGCTTCGCATATATTTGTTAAATTTAATCCCTATCACGACGTCAGAATGTTCTAAGGAAGAAACTCATCCTGGAAGTTTCTCAAGGATTCAACCCAGCATTCTTGTAGTTTTCTCCTCAAGTTCTTTCAAGAACTGTTATTTTTTTTTCTAAAATTCTCCCAGTTTTTTTAGAAATAACTTTCGGAATTCTTACAGGAATTTCTTCTGAAATTGTTTCAAGGATTTCCTCTAGAATTCGTGGAAAGATTCAACAAAAAAAATCTCCTAGAAGTACTTTTTTTTAAATTCTTCCAGACGATTATGCCGGTACTTCTTCAAAGATTTAATTGGGAATTGTGTCAAAAAATTCAATAAGGAATGCTTCCCAAGTTCTTCCAGAGATTTCTACTCAAACTCTTCCACGATTGAAGGACATTGTACGGCTTTTTGCATGACAATGTTTCAAGATATCTTACTTGAAAATGTTCATGGATTCTTTTCGTAATTTTTCTAAGGACTGCTTCCGGACTTTTTCCAAAGAATGTCCCGGAATTCTTCATTCCCAAGTTATTACAGAATTTTTTCCTGTATCTAGTCTTCTAAGTATTATCTTTGGAATTGTTTCAAGGGTTTTTCCCGGGATTCCTCCAGAAATTTTTCTCCGGTTTGTTTCTGGATTTTTTCAGGAAATCTTGTAAACATTCCTCTTAAACTTTTTTCAGGCCTCCGTTCTCGGTATTCTCTTAAAGATTCCTCATAGATTTCTTCGGAATGTTGTCCTATAACACTAGTTTACAAAATAAAACGAAAGTCATGAACTTCTATCAACGACCAAAATTTTTGAAGCACAATTTAGCACTGATTTCGAAACCGTGCTTCAAAAAATTTGAAGTAGAACAGTTTTTGAGTTCAATATTGAGTTTAACAACTTTTTAAAATATGGAATTAACTAAAGCTCAAATATCTTGCGTTTTGTTCAACCAATTTTA
This sequence comes from Aedes albopictus, assembly GCF_035046485.1. Classification (NCBI taxonomy): domain Eukaryota; kingdom Metazoa; phylum Arthropoda; class Insecta; order Diptera; family Culicidae; genus Aedes; species Aedes albopictus. Next base: position 212,085,000 of record NC_085137.1, read on the forward strand.
AATCTTTTTCCATAAATTTAAAGCTGAATGTACTACCATTCGATCATCCAAATGCAGGTTTTGCGTCAGATTGATGAAATTCAAGATATTGGCAAGTTTTAGGTCTCTTGAAATTTTAGCAAAATTTCCAAAAAATATATGAAGGAATGTATTTTTTTTTTCAATAAGAAAAAAAAAACAATTTAAAAATCTTTCTCATTGTATATTTGACATAGGGTGGCAAAGGGTATTATCGGCAGGTTTGTTCTCTTCATAATGGGGGGTTTTTGTGGGCCGAATTGCCTGAAATTTGGGCACATAACTCAGCTTGGTTAGGAAGGATTTGAGGCCAATTTTGAGATCAACAGGTTTTAAAGAAAAACCATGACGAAGAGAACAAAACTTCTGAAAATACGTAAGTTCCCCTATCATATGTAGGCGAGTTACAGTAAAAAAAATCAGCTAAATCGGAGCATTGATTACGGAGAGTGAGATGTGTGAAGCGAGCGACTTTGCTTTAAAAATAGCACAAAAATCGATTTCAAATCATCACCGTTGCATGGAAAGTCGAAAAAAAATTCCGCTCTACTGTATTTTTTTCCTTCGCGGGTCCGAACTCAGGGCATGATTCTTCACCAGAAATGATCATCAGCTTACCGAGTTCAAAAATGATGTAAACTAGTGTAATTATATCAGTTTTGCTTCGGGAATTCCTTGAAACATTATTTATAAAAACTTTCCAAAGATTTCCTTCCAATATTCTCCCATAGAATCCTACCAGAAATGTTGAAAAAAAAAAATCCATCAGGAATTCTCCGAGGGTAATCGTTCAGAATTATTCAAAGAACTCTTTCTTAAATTTTTCAAAGGATTGACCTCAGAATAGATTAGGGGCATTCACCGTAAATCTTCTACATTTCCGCTGATTTTTTTTTCAAGATTTTCCTCTAGATATTCTCCAGAGCTCTTTGTGTGTGTTTTATGTGTTTTTTAAGTGCTATTTCAGTCAATTTTTCAGGCATTTGAAATTCTCAAATCCATTTCCAGTGAAATTCTCCATGGTTTTTATTCGGGAGCTATCCCAAGGACTTGTTCCGGGATCTTCTATAAATCTTCCTTGAATCCTTAAAAGGGCCAAGAGCATTTTTTCTTATGTTTCTCTCCGGAAATCTTTCAGGTATCCTGTAAGGAATTCTCCCGGAAACTATTCCAGATACTAGACTAGACTGGGCTTATCCCGGCATTTGTTCAGGTGTTTGTCTTGGATTTTTTCAGAGATTGCACGTGGAAATCTTAGCAGGATTCTTCTCGGTACTTTTCAAAAGTTTATTTTCCCTTAAATTTGAGAATTTTTCAAAAAAATTTCTAGGAATTTGTCAAGAATGTCTTCCGGAATTCTTCTAGGGATTCCTTACGGACTTTATTCTGGAGATTTAAACCCAAGGGCGTAGCCAGATTTTCGGTCAGGGGGAGGGGGCAAGCACCCTTGACAATTTTGTACCTACTAGCTTTTATAATCAAATGCAACACGATGCAACACATTACATTCTAAAAGCAGTATTAAACCCTTCAGCAGTCACGCTGTTGTTTTTGTACAATACGTTGAAAAAAGCTCGCCTGTTCTACACAAATCAATAACCTTCAGTTGAATTGTTTCGAATACATCCTTGTCGGAAACTCCATAAAGATTGTTTTATATATTCATATACTGCATATACTCATCTCAGAGCATAACCCTATAGAAATGTCAATTGACATTTACCCGGGAGGATCCTTGGAAGAATTTTTGAAAGTATTCTCATAAAAGCCTTGAAACTATCACTGGAGGAAACCCTCGAGTTATTCCTGTGAGAATTCCTGAAAGAAATGCCTAGAGAAATTCTTGTAGAGTTTTGCTGCAGGTATTTTCAAAGAACTCTCAAATGATGGAATTTTTGAAAAGATCCTTGAATGCATTTAAAAAGAAATGTCTGGAGGAACGTGAGAAAGAATTCCTAGAAAAATTCTTGGTGCATTTCTTAGAGAAATTTCGGGAGAAATCCCTGGAAGAATTCTGAAAAAGTCTTTCCTGATGGATTCCCTGGAGAAATGTCTAAAAGCACTTTTGGCATATGAGCTCTTAAGCCACAGTGACTTCTACACAACCAGAACCTGCGGTGCCGTTGGTGTCTCTTTTGTGGTATGTGTGTGGCATGGAAGAATCACCGTAGGACTTTTTTTCCTGTTGGGGACATAGTACCACTGCGACCATTAATTTGATCTATTGTGGTGTCATCCTCTTTACTTTTGCCATACTGAAAAGACTCATCACTATGGAGAAATGATCATCCTCAAAGCTATTGGCGTGTTTCCCATTCAGGTACTGCATTTCGTATGAAATCCAATACCTGTTTGGGATGAGAGGCCCAGATTTCCCAAGGCTCCATCAAGCCTTTATCAAGGTAACCGCGGCGCTTTTGATAATGTGCTTAAATCATGTTTGTTCAGGTTCATTCACCTTAATGTTTTAGATGCATCTGGTTCAATGAATCGCTTAGATTGAGGACAATCTGTAGTGCTCGACCAGATAAGTTTTATTTTTTCTTTTTCTAAATTTTTAGTTCCATTTTGAGGGCACAAGGAGCTATTCCAAAAAATGGCTCAGGCCCGTTAAATTGAGTAGATGACCCTATTTTTGCTAACTGATCAGCTTTTTTATTTCTTTCTATTCCGCAATGACCAGGAACCCAATACAGGTTAACCTTATTGCGACAGGACAATTGCTGCAGAAGCTCGGTACATTCACAGACAAGTTTAGATGTGTACACCTTGGACTTCAAAGCATTCAGTGCTGCTTTGCTATCCGAGAAAATACATATATTAGCGTTTTTGTAGCGCCTTTTGAGACAAATGTCAGCACATTCTAAAATGGCATAAATTTCAGCCTGAAAAACTGTCGGCCAGCTACCTAATGGTAATGAAACGTTAACTACAGGGCCGAATATTCCAGCCCCTACATTGTTATCTTGTTTCGAACCATCAGTGAAAAAAACTATTGAATCTCTGGAGGCATTTCTGTATGAATCCCTGCAGGAATTTTTAGAGGAATCCCCGCAGCAATTTCCAGAGGAATCCCTGGAATAATTCGTAGAGGAATCCCTGTAGAAATATGGATTGCTTGCGAAATTGTTCCAGGGCTTGCTTCAGAATATTTTTCTGAGATTTCTTTTGGATTTCATCCAGATATTGGTCCCGGAAATAGGGAAACAGAGATTCCGCCCAGAATTCTTTCATTAGCTTTTCCCTGAATGTTGTCAAGAAACTCTCTTCGTAATCGTGCCAGAATTCTTTCAAGATTTTTTTCTTGCGATTTCTATCAAAATTTTCATAGAAACTACTTCTGGAATACTTCCGAGGATTCCTTTCGCTATCTTTCCATGGATCAATACTGGAATTCTCGCAAGGTTTCTTTGAGATATTTTTCCTTAAAATTTCAAAACGATTTCATGGTATACCTAAACGGAATTATCACAAGAAATTGTTTCGAGTTTTTCTAGGAATTGTTCCCGGAATTCTAAAAAGAAGTCACCTAAGTATTTTTTTCCGATTTTTTTTCCAAAGTGTCTTCCCGGAAATCTTCGAAGTGTTCTTCTGGAAATTCTTCCAGGAATTATTCGAGATGTTCCTCGAGGATATCTACATTCGATTTCTCTTGGGATTTGTCCAAGAATTCTTTTCCCAGAAATTGGCTGCCATAATCTCGCAGATTCTTCCAGAGACTTCTCCAGGAATTCTTCAAGGGCTTCCCTGCAGAATTATTCTAAAAAAATACTTCCGGAATTCTTCTAAGGATTCCTGATGCATTTTGTCTAACAGACTCAACTTCGGTTCTTCAAGGGTTTTTTTCCCCAGGATTATTGTCATTAGAGTCAAGTGAGCATACATATGAGGGGTGAATTGGGCTCATACCGTCAAAGTGGATAGCGCGCGGGAATTCAGAAAGAGCATGGTGAGGGTGACAGGTTCCGTATCGGGCATTGAGCAAACAAAATGGCATTGCCAGAAATTATTATTTCAAGGATTTCACCAGTGATTCCAGCAGTCCGCCAAACATTCTGCGAGAATATAATTCAAAAGATCCTCTAAGGAATCTCAAGATTCCTTCCGGAATTCTTCCAAGAACTCTTTCAATGATTCTTCCAATAATTTCTCCTCCAGAAATAGGTCCATAAATTCTCTAGGTGGTTTTTTCACAGCTTTTTTTCCTCAATTCAAGGTTTGTTTCAGGATTTTTTTTTCCAGATATTCTATCTACATTTTGTCCTGAAATTCCACCACGAATTCCTTCAGAAATTAATCTGGGAATTTCTCATTGAATCCTACCAGATAATCCTCAAAAAAAAAAAAACATTCCAAAGTTTTCTTTATGAACTCTGCCAGAGGATTCCAGAACTTCACGACTATTCTTCCAGAAACTTTGCTTAGGATTTTCCAAAGTATTTTCTAAGCAAAGGAAAGTCGGGTTAAGTACTGTTCCTTACAATTTCACAGGGCTCGAGTCTAGTACGGGACACTGTAGACGACCTTACAGATGAGGTCAAAATACGTATCTGTCATAGGATGCAAATACTTAATTGGAATAAAAAGGAACAGTACTATACACGTCTGTAAGTAAAAGTACAGGTAGTCCACTAACAAGCCCAGGTTCATCATCAAAATATTTTCTACTAATTATTCCAAAAATTTGCTCAGGAATTCCTCCAGAGATTCAGTTTTAATCAAAAATTGTGTTAGAAATTTCTCCAGATGCTCTTCAGTGAATTCCTGAAAAGCATTCTGATATAAATAATAAGGACTGTTCAATTTATAAAACGGACAACTTGCTTGTGTGATATCTTTTTTATTTTTCAATAAAACCATTATCAGTTTTTTGCATAACTTTCTATAGTTATTCTCAAATGTAGGAAAAATATAACATTAATTAAATTGTTCTTTATTGTGCAACTAAAGCGGTTTTCGTAAAACATCAATAAAAACCCATTTCTCAAAGTTCGACATAACTTTCCACATACTTAACATGCACATTTTCATGAAGTTTTTAATGTATTGGAATCTTATACTATTCTACTAGAGGTAAAGCTCAAAAATTGGTCAATAATAATGCACCAAGCAGTCTCCAGCATGATATAGTAAGTTTCCTTGTTTTCATAGAATTTATTAAAAAATGTTCATTTAAGTCCTGTGTTTCAATAGCATCACGGATTCGGCTAAAAATTTGTCCAGAGTAGTAGAATATTGCTCTCTGAGTCTCTGAATGATACAGAAGAGAAATTTACTTTTAATTGCATTTTTCATCCAAAATTTAATCCATAAAGATGGCCATATTAAAAAGTTCCATATTTTTTGCTCCATTGATACAGATTTTCGACTCTAGCGAATCTTGTTATTATTTATTTTCAACAAAGTTGGTCCTATGTTATTGTACACCTTATTTAATAATAATCGGATGCAAAGTTTTTATTTCCTACATCATTGTTTTGCAAAATTTGCATTTGGTTGCATTGTTATTTGGAAGAACCTTCAAAGAACGAAACTGTTTTGACTACTGTATCTGTAATGGCGCACAGTAACCAAACCAACAATGCTATTAAGAAGCAGTTTTCTGCATTTAAAACCACATCATTCCCACTTTCGACTGAATGCATAAAAAAATTGATTATTTTATATTTTCATGCCCTTTTAGCTTTACAATTGAATTTTATTCAAAAAATCGAATCTCACTTGAGACTTTAATATCTCAACACTTAATTTTCCAATTGAGTTTAAATTTTGTCAGAATTTTTATTACTGATGCTGCTGCAGCATGGCACATACTTTTCTGGTATTTAAAACAATATACCATATTTGAACAGTAATTTTATATATATTTTCAATTTTCAGAAATCGAAAAATTCGCCTTATTTTACACCTGACCGATTTTCTTTAAAATAAAACTATTTTTATTCGATTCAAAAATGATTACTATAATGAAAGATGATGTACTGAACAACGAATCAAGGGTGGTTAAATTTGAACTACGCGTCTTCCTTTCATAGCCTTGTAAAGTTGTCCGTTTTATAAATTGAACAGTCCTTTAAAAAAATCCTCTGGAATTCTTCAAAATATTCAAAGCTCTTACAGTGATTGATCCAGCAATTTATCTTCAAAATCCACTACAAAGTCTTCCGGCGATTCCACAAGAAGTTCCTCCATAGCTACTTTCAGGAATTCTACAGAAATCCTTCTAGGAACTCATACACAGATTCATCCAAGAGTTTAACCCTAAAGGGATACCTTCATGGCCTCAGTTTCGTCACCGCGCTGAGTGTGTTCCATCAAAGACGAGCTCTGAAAGGCGCCTGGGGTCCAATGGACCCCAGGTATCCCTTTTAGGGTTAATAACAATTCCTCTACTAATTTATCCAAATCTTCATCGGGGAATATCTTAATCAATTCTTCCAGGAATTAGTCCAAATATTCTTCCGAAAATGCTTCCAGATCCCTGGCTAAGAAAAAAAATCTGAAGTTCCTCCAGGAATTATTCAAGCAATTTCATTAGAGATACAATCACGACGTTTTTCGTGAGTTTTTACAAAAAAAATCACCAGGAATTCTTTCTGTTGTTCCTTCAAAGATGCTTTCAAGAAGTTCTTTAAGGAAGTCGTTCACTGATTCCTCCAAAAGCTCCACCATATTTGCTCTTCGTTTTCTAAGAATTCCTGTGAGTTCCTCTTGAGATTCCTCCAGAAAATTTTCTATAAATTTGATAGATAGGATAAGCCAAATGCATTTTTCAATGTTTATCAGTTTTAGCCCAGGGCTATGTAGTTTATCACGTGGCTCTACCCCATTTGGCATAATGCCGTTTTGGCATAATGGCATTTGGCATAAAAACCATTTTGCATATCGGCCATTTGGCATAATGGCCATTCGGCATAACAAGGATTATGTATATTCTTACCAAGAAGGCAGTTCTTTGTATTATGCCAAACGGCGTTATGCCAAAGGCGCCATTCACAAATTACGTAACTCTCTAGGGGGAGGGGGGTAGTCCGGCCAAGCGTTACGGCCCATACAAAATTTTTAGGGTTTTCATACAAAAAGCGTTGCAAAGGGGGGGAGGGGGGGTTCAAAAAATGTCGATTATAGCGTTACGTAATAAATGGATGCTGCCAAATGGCATAATGCCAAATGGCGTTATGTCAAATAGGGTAGAGCCCATCTCGGGACCCACAGCTTTACTTTCCTTCCGAAGGAAGAACCCACACTTTGTGTGTCTGTCGCGTGTGGGATTCGATCCCAGATCCTCGGCATGATAGTTTTAACCATCATACTTTTCAAACTCTGGCAGATACTTTTCAAGCAATTCCTCCGTATGTTCTTCAAATATTCCCTGAAACTACTTCTAAGACTTTTCCCGGAGTCTTTTCAGAGAGTTATGCCAGAATTTTTGTCTTGGGTTCATCAGAAATTTACTGCAGAGAGTCTTTTACGATTTATTCCAGAAACTTCGCTGATCCTCTAGAGATTTTTGCGAATCTCAAAAGAAACTCTTGGAGGTATCTTTGTAAATATTAAATGAGAAAAACATGGACACTTTTGGAGGAATTCCTAGAAGAACCTTTCGAGAATCATACTGACAATTACTTTTAGATGTTTCTGAAGAAATCTTACAGAATTTCTATTGAAACGTGTAAATGAACTCTTGGATGACTTCGTGGTGGAAACATTTCAGGAAGAATTCCTTTGAAATCATTGGAACAAATTCCTAAAATAAGGAGTCGAATTCCTAAAATCTTCAAAGGTATTCCTGGAGAAGTTCCTAATCCTCAAAGAATTAGATTTATTTTGAAAGAATCACTTTTGAAATTCTTTGTGGAATCTCTGAAGAAAATTCTAGAGAAATCTCCGGCAAAATTAAAAAAAAAATCTCTGGAAAAATTTTACAAGGAACTTTCAAGATAATTACTTGTGGAATCTGTAAAATAGTTTCCAGAGGAATCTAAGGATAAATTCTTCAGGAAATCGTTCGAAGATTTGCTTGAAAGAACCCGTGCAAGAATTCCTTAAGTAATTCTTGTAAGATTTTGTTGTTGAAGGGTTGAAGCAATACCTGGAGGAATTTCAGATGAATCTTTGGGAAAATTCCTGAAGAACACTCTGGAGTAACTACAGCAGGTACTCTAAGATGGATTTCCAGAGGAAGCTTTCGAAAGCTTCCGGAGAAACCACTAAAGAAATCGTTGGTGGAATCTCTTGAGTAAATCCTGAAAAATCCACTGGGCGAGCTTTTGGATGAACCTCTTGATGAATTCTGGGATAACTCTTTAAAAGAACTCCTGGAGGAATCTCTGGATAAATTCGTGGGAGATCTTCTTGAGGAACCTACGGAGGAAACGCTTTTGAAGTCTCTTGGAGAGTTTCTGAAATAATCTCGGAGAGAACTTCAGCAGGAATATCTGAACAGAAACCTCTGGCACAATCATCTATGATATTCTGGAGAAATCTCTGGTCGGAGAAGGATATTAAGGGATATTTGAAAAATTTCTCGAAAAAAATATGTTCTAAACAATTCTTAAACCTCTGGATAAATTTATTGGTGGATTAGTGGTGGATAGTTTGAATAAAATCCTCGCAAAATATTTGACGGATAGCTGGGAATCTCTAGTTTCTGGCAATGCCATCTCGTTTTAAGAATCCATCTTGTTTATAAAAACAAGTGACAGTTTTGAGCCGTTCTTGACTGTCGCTTTATTTTTGATGCGACATACATATATTGGTGCTGTAAAAAAAACTCAGTTAGTTTCCTAGTGTTTTCCCGAAGAAATACTTCCGAACGTTTCCTCCAGCTAATCGGAAAAGCCAAACAAAGCGTTTGCTCCAGAAACGCGTGCTCCACGCTTCTTCCCGGAACACAAAGAACTCGTCGAGGCAAGAGAGCAAGAGAGTTCACGCGTGTGAATGACACTGCACTGGTTGGTTGGCTGCCGTCCGTCGTCAGCATTTTCATCCACCATCATCGGCAGCGCTATCGAGCGGTTGTCTGCCACCACGTCGGCTAGCGAAGAGCATCTTTGTTTCCCTTCCCGAGGAAAAACACGGACCAAATTTCCACGTTTTGTTGTCGTCGTTTTCGTCCTCTCAGAGTCGTAGACGTCCGTTCGTCCGTCTGTCTGTTGGCAGACTTGGTTTTCGTCTGGATTTCTTCCTCTTTGTCCTGCCAGACTTGCACTTCCGGTGCAAAGCTTTCCAGACTCGTTCCTGGGTTGTCGCATTTCAGTGTGTTTGTGTGGGTTGCCCGGCTTGACGAGGGGTCCACCATGGCAATAAATCGAGATTATATTTTCAGTAGAACATTTACAGCTTTTAGTATATTTTGGATTCTTTTTCCAGTTTCAATATATAAAATTCATACTTTATAGAAGAAAGTGATCGCATCTGAAATTCTACACAACACAACTCGGTTTACAGCTGCTTCTTTCCAACCTCATGAACGTCCTATACTCGACAAATTATTCTCGGCTTGGTCAGTACACCATGCCCACTACATGTCGCTTTATACCACTTCAAGTTTCCTAGCGAACGCAATGTTTGCAGAGTTGCTTTCCGGCATTCTTGCACCACGCCCTGCCCACCGTATGGGTCAGTCCATTTATTATGCAAGGGAATTTTTACGATTTTTCGACACCCCCTTCCCCCCTTGTAAGATTTTTTGTATTAACCTAAATATTTTTGTATGGCGCGTAAGATTTCTCAACCCCCAACCAAAAATCCAACTCTTTGCTATTTACGAGGGCGTCGGTGAGTCGCTGGCCTTTTGTTAAATTGATGTCCTCCCATCCTCACTATCCCTTCCCACCGCCAGGTAGCATCAATTGTGTTTCTTTTCGTTTCAGAGAGCGACCAATGGCGCTTTAGCCTAGGCTTGTTAGCCAGGACACAGTGAAAATGCCTATGCCCAGGGATGCCAGATGTGAAGACATGTCTTCAATTTAAAGACATTTGAACTTCTGTGAAGACATTTATTTTTGTGAAGACATATTGAAGACATTTCAAATTATGTGAAGACTTCTGAAGACATTTGAAAGCTAAAAAATAATATTTATATTGTTGATTCAACCCACAAATTCAATTCTTGGAACGATCCCAGATTAAATGCGTTTCAATTTTTGTTGATAAAAACTTACAGATTCCTAGTTTTTCGGTATTTATATTGGTAGAAATTTGGAGCAGTTTTCGGTTAAAATACGATTCAAATATATCGAACACATTTTTTGGGAATTTTAGGATATATCCTGATTTATTGAAAACATTTTTAAATCAAGAATTATATAAAGAAAGCAAAATTTTAGGAAACAACAAACACATTCCATGAATGCTTCAAGATATCTTCCAGAATAGTCAAATATTTGTAAATATAATTTTAAAGTTCATTCAAGAGTCATCAAAGATTCTGAAAGACGTTATTTTTAGAAATTTTTTAGAGTCTCCTCGTGGAATTCATCTGGGTATTCTCCCCTAGTTTTTTTAAAACCTCTAAAAGCAGAGGTACTTTCTTATTCGTTTGAATTTCAAACAGAGCTACGTCCAGAATTTCGAGCAGATTTTTCCGAAGATTTGTCCAAGAGAGCTTGTTAAGATTTCTCCATGGGAATTCATGGGAATCTCTCCAGAAGTTTCACAGGAATTCCTTCAGGATTTCATAAGGAATTCCTCTTGAAATTCATTCAAGAGTTTTTTTGGAATTCTTCCTGGTATTCCTCAGAAAATCCACTAGAAGCTCCTCACAAATTCCACCTGGAGTTTTTCAGGAGATCATCGGGAATTCCTTGGAAATTATTCTAGAAGATCCTCAGGAATTCTTCGGGAGTTCCTTGGAAATTCCTCTTGAAGATCCTCAGGAATTCCTCCAAAAGTTCCTAGAAAATTCCTCTAGGAGTTCCGAATTCCTCCAGGAATTCCTCAAGAACTACAGGAGTTCCTCAGGAATTCATCCAGAATTTTCTCGGAAATTCATCCTGGAGTTCCTTGGAAATTCCTCCTGGAGTTCCTTGGAAATTCCTCCTGGAGTTCCTCAGGCATTTCTCCAGGAGTTCTTCGGGAATTTCTTCAGAAGATCCTCAAGAAGTCTTTTAAGAGTTCTTCGGGAGTTTATTTAGGGGTTTCTTGGGAATTCCTCCAGGAGTTTCTCGGGAATTCCTCCAGGAGTTTCCCGAAAATATCTTCAGGAGTGCCTTGGGAATTCCTCTAGAATATCCTCTGGAATTCTTGCAGGAGTTCATAGGAAATTCCTCCATGTATTCCTCGGAATTTCACTAGAAGCTCATCGATAATTTTTCCAGAAGTTCCTCGGGAATTCCTTTTGAAGTTCCTCGGGAATTGCTCCAGAAGTTAGTCTGGAATTCCTCTAGGAGTTCCTCGGGTATACTTCCTGGAGTTCCTTGGAAATTTATACATCTGGAAGTCCCTCGCAAAGTCCTACTGGAGTTGTCAAAAATTCAGTAGTTCCTCTAAAATTCCTCCATGTATTCTCCAGAAGCTCCTCAAGCATTTATCCAGAAGTTCCTCATGAATTCCTCTAGAAATTCCTCGTGAATTTCTCCTTGGAGGAATTTCCGAGAAAGTCCAGCAGGAACTCCCAAGGAACTGCTTGAGAAATCTCCGAGGATCTCAAGGTGGCCGAGGATCTCCTAGAAGAATTCCCAAGATACTTTTGGAAGAGTTCCCGTAAAACTCCTGGAAGAATTTCCGAAGAATTTGTGAAAGCATTCCCAAGGATGTCCTGGAGAATTCCAGAGATACTTCTGGAGGAATTCCCGATAATCTTCTACAGGAATTCCCGAAGAACTCATAGAGAAATTTCCGAGAACCTCCTGTACGAATTCCCGAATATCTTCTGGAGGAATACCCTAAGAACTCTTTGAGGAATTCTCTAAGAACTACAGGATGAATTCCCGCGGATCTTCTGGAGGGATTTCCGGATTATTGTTGGAGGAGTTTTTGGTAGACTTTGAAGTAAATTTCGTTGAAATTCTGGATGGAATTTCCGGATAATTTATGTGGTTAATTAAAAAAAAATCATTGAGAAATTCCATGGGAAATCCTGGAGGCATTCTACCACAATTACTGCAGGAATTCTTCGGTTGCTTCTAAGGGAATTCCCATGGTATTCGTGGGGAATTTATGGAAGGATTCCCGGGAAATTCCTGGAGAAAATCTCGGGGACTCGTGGATCAATTTCCATGAAACTGCTGAAGGAATTTCCTGCGAACTATAAGATATACTCTCGGAAATGTCTGTAGAAATTGCTTAGAAGCTCCTGTAAGAATTTCTAGAGAACTGATGGAGGAATTCCCGGGGATTTCTCAGAGGTATTCCCAAGGATCTCCTGGAGGAACTCCAGAAGGAATACTCAAGGATATCCTGGAGGAATTACCGAAGAACTTCTGGAGAAATATCCGAGGAACTCCTGGAGGAATTCTCGAGGAATTCCCGGAGAAGTCCTGCAGGAATTTCCAAAGAACTACTAGAAGATTTCCTGTGAATCTCTTGTATGTATTCCTGAGGAGCTCTGGGAAGAATTCTTAAGAAATCCCGAGATACACGTGGAGAAGTTACTGTAGAACTCCTGGAAGCATTCCCGAAGAACTCCTGGAAGAATTCCCGAGGATGTCCTGGAGAAATTCTCGAGAAACTTCTGGTGGAATTTCCTAGAACTTCCTGTAGGAATTCCCGAGGAACTCATGGAGGCATTTCTAAACAACTCCAGGATGAATTCCCGAAGATCTTCGGAAGGAATTTCCGATTTTTTTTTGTGAAACTCTTGGTAATAAATCCAAGGATTCCATTTTCTTGAGGAATTACGGGAAAACCCGGGAAATATTCGAGGGAAATCCTGAGAGAACCATGCATAATTGCTGGGGGACTTCTTGAAGAGCTCTTGAAGTAACTTTCATGGAAGTTCTGGGGAATTCCATAATTTATGGATAATCTATGGAGTTATTTCCTGTCAAAGCATGGAGAATGCCTGGGTAATCCTACAACAAATGCTGCTGCAATTCTTCAGAAGCTTGTTAAACTTCAAGAAATTCTCGGAGACTCCAGGAGAAATTTACCTAGAAACTTTGAAAGCAATTCTCATGGTTCTGTTGGAAGAATGTCTGAAGAGCACTTAGACTAATTCTTGGGAAACTTCACGAAGACTTCCCGGTGAACTGAGTTAACTCTTGGGAAGCTTCATGAGTAATCACAAAAAAACTGGATGAATCCCAGAAGATATATTAATGGAAACTATATTGTGGAGCCTCGCAGCCGTGCGGTTAGGGTTACCAAGCTTATAATCGCACCACCTAAGTAACACAACTTGTTGTATATGTGTTTAAAATTCACAATTCATACATAGTCGCTTGTTTTTTTCTCGTATTATTAACTTAATGTCGAACACTTATATAATCAAAACAGCGCAAAAAATGGCGGCTTATAAAACATCTTGTAGGTTATATAAGATGTATCCCAAAACACATATTGAACTCAAAAGGTGCGTTCCCATTAACTCCTTGATACTCATTAGTTGTAATCAAGTTATTTATCAATCATAAAATCATTCAGAATATTAATATACTTCAATCACACTCATTGGTTGAAATTAAGCTTTTCTCTGGTGATATAACCTGCATAAAATAATTATAATACATAACCATCGCAATTTATATTAAAAAGTTTTTTGGACGTTATATAGCTTGGAAAATACATTTATATAACAAACTCTTCAGATACTCGACTATACCTACAGTCAGTGATGAAATGACCAAGAAGAAAAATGCCAACAAAAATATTTATTTTACTAGAAAAAATACAGCAAGCTTAATCAGCATGAGAATTGTTTCCAATGATGAAGTCCATTATTTTTGGATTGATTGATTGATTTGTCTTTATTAGAGAGACTTTCAGCCCTTGGCTGGTTCGTCTCTTATTATTTTTGGATATCCATATAACAAACTCTATAATAGATTTTTCTCAGTGGGGTGTTATGCTTTTCAACCTGCGTTCCATGATTTATCGTGAAACATGTTTCGAAACATCCACTTTTACTCATCCATAAGTCATGCGCCTGTGAACTAAGCTAACAAATGTAGCGTAAACCAATAAAATAATGCAGTTTTGGGATTATTTTTCTCTTATCTTCACGAAAAAGCAATATGGCACATAACCCATGATTTCACTAGTTTACAGCATTTTTGAACTCGGTAAGCTGATGATCATTTTTGGTGTAGAATCATGCCCTGAGTTCGAAAACGCGAAAGAAAAAAATTACAGTAGAGCGGAAATTTTTTCGACTTTCCATACAAGGTTGATGATTTGAAATCGATTTTTGTTCTATTTTTAAGCAAAGTCGCTCACTTCAAACACCTCATTCTCCGTAATCAATGCTCCGATTGAGCTGAAATTTTTACTGTAACTCGCCTACATATGATATGTCGAATAAACGTCGAGAAATAATTTTTAAGTTGGTTTTTTCTTATAGAAAAAAATACATTTCTTCAAAAAATTTTGGGAATTTTGCTAAAATTTAAGAAGATCGTCCCTAAAACTCGTCAATATCTTGAATTTCACCATTCTGACGCAAAACCTGTATTCAGATGATCGAATGGTATTGTATTCAGCTTTTAATTTATGGAAAAAGATTTAAAATTGGTTGAACAAAACGCAATATATTTGAATTTTAGTAAATTACATATTTTGAAAAGTTGCAAAACTCGATATTGAGCTAAAACTCAAAAACTGTTCTACTTAAAATTTTTTGAAGGTTGGTTTCGAAATCAGCACTAAATTTTGCTTCAAAAATTTTGGTCGTTGACAGAAGTTCACGACTTTCGTTTTATTTTGTAAACTTGTGTTTTCAGAGTGCCGTTCAAAAATATTGAACCATTACTAATTTCAATAAATACCATAATTGAGCGCAAGATTAATTATTGTCTGATAATGGCACAATCAAATGTGAAGAATTGATAACTAAACACAACAACTAGTTTTTGTATTGTAATTAGAAAAAAAAGTATATGAGAATGTTTATTTTATTGATTACTAGCTGTCCCGGCAAACGTTGTCTTGCCAAGCTGTGGTGGTTTGACAACTGTTGAGCTCATAACTTCACCGCACTCTAGATTGGTTTTATTTCGATCGTGTTGATTTCCTTCCCAGCTCACAAAAATCAGTATTTTAGCAATTTTCTTACTTTTCTAGTTTATTTTCGTAACTTTTTCTGCATATAAACACAGCCACCATGAATACGAATCAAACCCTGCATGAGTCATCCTGATCGGTTCATCCGTTCTTGAGTTTTGTTGCCTCAAAGGGTCTGCAAACTCATTTTTATATATATAGATTTGTGTACTAATATTTTTGTACGGTATTGTAAACATCATTTCTTCTAATGAGAAATTGAAAACATTTTCGTACAAGACATTTTATTGGATTCAAGAGACTGTTAAAATCACCGTTAAACTACACCTATCGAGATATCCTACAACAGATTTGATAATAAGTTGTTTAACATGTTTAATACGTCCAGATAACATTTGTTCAACAAACACATTTGTTACTTATAATTTAGTTTTTTGATAATTATCACAACGCTTAAATAACTGCAATATACCTTATTGCGTGCCTTGTTTACGTCTGTCTAAATATCAAATATTCTCAATAGTAAACACAAATCACTCTGCTATTGATGCAGATGCTTGTCGTTGTTTCGCAGTTGTTGCGGGATTTTAGAGTTCGGAATAATTCACAAATGCACCGAACGCGTTTGGAAAATAAGTCAAGCTGACGCGATCAACAGTATAATAACGCATCACCTCCCGCAGAAGTTCAGGTCGAATCAGAGCCTCGGTGGCAGTGGGTGATATGTATGTGTTTGGAAGTTGAATTTGACCTTGTGAAAGAAAATCGCTCCCACCGGATCCTTGTCTAGATCGTAAGTGTTGACTCTGCTTTGGCGAGATGTTAAAATGACAAACGGAGGCTGCTCCGTAAACGCCATTACCGGGGAATTGATGAAAAAGTAAACCCGGCGGATTAAACCGCTGCAGCCGCTGCACTCGCTTGCAAAAGAACTCAGCTCGGCAGATACTTTCCAGGCGCTCAGCTGAGTATCATGGTCCCGTTGGAATTGTAGTGCTCGATCCTACTCGTGATAATTTTAGTGTTGGTTAGCTTAAGTGATAACTTTCTGAGAATACCATTGAGGCAAACTTCGTAAAAGAAAGGTATCTACATTCTGTTTTCGACAAAAATGTCACGACAGATAATAAAGTGAAAAGGTAAACATTGGATACCGTCTTGACTAGATGGGTATTAGTTTTTGATGTTCTATTCAATTGCACACGGGACTGATATTTTTATCAGTCAACACAAATAAAACTCAATAATTACACAACATGTTTTCTGATACGCTTATAACCCTTTTATCAGACATATTTTGAAACTCAGATTTTTAAAGATGTTTTCTGTGTTGCTTGGGCATGCTATTATGGGGTGAGGGTTCGATTCCCGCTTCGGGCGTTGAAACTTTTCGTGAGAATAGTTTCTTCCCCGTTTCCACTGGTGCATGCTCCGTTGTCCGTTGTTTAATGTTAAGTTTAAAACAGTCTGTACAGCCGAAAGCTAAAGACGTTGTCCGTGTCTTTTTTTTTTTTTAAATTAAGGGATTCCAGACTCCTGGAGGAATTACAAAAGAAAGTCTTAAATAAATACCACAAGCAACCCCTTGAAGAAGCTAAAAGAAACTTCTTGTGGAATCCTTTATATTAGAATGTTTTAGTGTTTTATCGAAATTTCCCTAAAATCAGAATATCCGAAATCCCCTTATAGTTTCTTGAGGAATCTGTCAATAAATTTACATATCGACATAAATAAACTTTTTCTGTAAGTTTACGCGCAACGTTATTGTTTTTTTTTAGTTCATTATCATAAACAGTGAACTACATCATGTCGGCGTAGTATGAAAGCCTTTCTTGACATAGGATGTCATTACCAAGGTCATTACGCTATATTACTTGATTTGATATAGAGCGCAGTGAAAACATTGCATAAATTTTGATTTTAAGCATTAATTTTATAACAAAGCCACAATATAGAGTGTGAAGACATTTTAGCGTGGGAAGACATTTGAAAATTTCACCTGGCATCCCTCTGTGCCCCATCCCTGAAGCAAAAAGTCCCAAGGAGTGACAAAATTTCTTAGCTACGTCATTCCCAACGTTCGTGTTTAAATATACTAAAACATTTACACTACCATAAATTCATCTACATGATTTACTCAAATACACTTACACAATCTGAATATTGTCACTTCACTCGCTTATAGTGAATCCCAAATTAATCCAGTCCAAATATCCAACTGCTTGACACCTATGGGGGCGTCGGTAAGTCGCTGACCTCACCTAAAGTAGGTGTCCTATCATCACATCCTTTCCTATCCTCGTAACGGAGAAGATGGGCGTTGCCGGCAATGGAAGTTTTCATGTCTTTTTTACTTCAACCTCTGATTGAATAGCTGTTCTTTCCCAAATAGCATTCCATAAGCAATTAGAATAGAAGTATTAAAGTTTTAACATGACAACTTTCAGTATGCAATCTACGAATTACTCCGTTACCACGCAACGCAACGCAATAGAGGACTCAATTTGCAACAACTTTGGCAGACAGTATTCTGTTCTATCGAATTGGTGAATTTATTCAGCCGTTTCTATGTTGGGTTCATGACCCCTCCGGCTCCGAAGGGTTAAGAATCCCTCAGTAAAAATTCAAAATATTTTGCAAGCCAAGATTCCAGCAATATGAAGTTTTTTTTTATGAAATTTCGTAAACAAAATGTAACTAGTTAGGGTAAATTTCCAATTGTTGCACATTCCATGTGTTTCTTATGGGGTGTGCAACAATTGGCAATTTACTCTAATTTGTGCTTGTGCATTCATTTTATTATAATAATTTGATTTACTTTTTCATTGTATTGTTTGTATTTGTTTAAATACATGTTGACATTCCATTCGAGTACCCCTCAGCGACCCCAAGGAAGTCAAAAAGAGCAGTACATATCCTCGCGTTGGGACATGGTGATGAGAGTGCATTTTTATGGCGCTCGTTGGGTATCCCACCATTTCAATAGGGGGGGGGGGGTGTGAACTTGGATAAAACAGGGATGCGGACGGGGAAAAGGTGTCATCACCGTCCTGTGTGCACTGCCAATGCACACCAATACACTCAAACTCAACCGGCGCGCGGCTTGGGATGGTCGTCGTTGTCGTCTGGCTTTGGTCTGGTGAAATGCTGGGATCCACCCCCTACCCACTTCGTCGTCACCACCGGTCCGATTCTAGAACCAGCGAAATGCAAAAAGCGTACTGAACGGAAAATGTGCACACAAACAAGGACGTTTGCGCCACACCACCCAAGCGAAGTAAAAATATGCACCAGCATGGAATGGAAATGTGTATTCCCACCACAAGCTCAAGGAAACTGTTTCCATTCCTTTGTTGCTGGTTTTGTTGACGTCCGTGCGTTTTCTCCTTGCATGGGGAGCCAGTTAGGATTCGAAATTATCCTTGCGAAGAGTTTGGCATCGACTACTGACTGGCGGGGCTGTCGTGAGAATAAGTGCGCGTTTTTGGCGGTTTTCCTGATAGTGTCCTGATCTCTAAAACCGATAATGAGCCGTTATCCGAGTGGTCCTGTGATTACGTATCCGTGGTTCCGGTGCGGTCAACAACAGTTGCCGCCGCGGTGTAGCGAATCGTATCGGTTGAACAATTTTATCAGCGATGTTGTGTTCAGTGAATTGAATCGTGTTCGCAGTCAGCTGCAACAACATCGCCAACCACCATCGACGGTGACAGTGCCAGTGATTGGTCCACCGCATTTCACCCAACAACAACACCACCAAAACCGTCGGGAAATGAGCTGGAACGGTTCCGCCATGCGCCTACCGGGTAGGCAACAGGAAGAGCAACAATTTTTACTCAGCAACTTGCAGGCGCAACTGGCCTACGAATACTACCACCAGATGGAGTCACTGGGGAAATGCCCCGGCAGATGTAATCCAACTGTGCGACAGCAGCAGCAGCGGTGGAACGAACGTCGTTTAGGCGATTTGTTGACACCGTTTTTATTTGTTTACGTGCCACTGCTCAACAACGTTGCTGTCCCGCCAGTGTCAGTGTCACCACCGTTAGGCTCCCACAACCACCAGCAGCAGTTCCAGCAACGGCAACCACGAGCTGCCACCAACATCATGTTTCCGACCAGGTTAGCAAATGAGTATTTGAATAGTATGAAAAAATAATCTGTTCATTTGCATATTTTTAATCATTATTGATTGCTGGTTAGAAATGCTAAACAGTGATAGACAATCCACCCTCCCAATCATGCTAGCTGACAAAACTGGAACTTTTTAACGCACTTTGATTATTTCATATATACAAATTAAATCTATGAATTATTAACCTAAATTCTCAACTCACCCGTAAGTTTTTGTTTTGGTGCGTGATTTCTCTATTCGAATATTTTATTTAATTCTTCCGTTCGTCTAGTCTAGTCGTGGGTTCGATTCCCACCGTTATTTTTTTTTTTTTTAATTCAAATCTCAACATTGTAATTTGTCCTGCTAAAACAAAGTTTTGGTGGATATTCAGGTAGAGTTTCGAAAATGGATCACTAAAGTAACTTAAACGGCCGCTATGTAATGAACAGATAGCGCCACCGTAGCCTGGTGTGTTTGACGTAACTCGACTGCTGTCACTGTGTGACCGTCCATACACGGTGGCGCTATCGCCAGATCAACCACACTTACACAGGGAGCCACCCAAGTAACACACTTGTCACAGAAGAGTCACGGTGGCGCAGGTTTCTGTTGCGCAGAAGTCACTCCGACTACCCTGAAAAGTTTTCAGCAGTAATCCTGAAAAATTTTGAAATTTTGTGCTAATGACATCTACAGAAATATCTGTGTAATATCTTGGAGATATAACTGAATAATAAGAGGTGAAGTTCCAAAATTTAATTCTGAGTGAATTTCAGTTACACTGGAAGCTCCATTTAGGTAGAATCAATTAATTAAAATCAATTTCGGTACTTATATACCTGATGCAAACAATATTTAAATTTAATCGTTTTCAGAACAATTGGAGTACTTAATATAAGGGATACTGTTGGTTTACAGGAACGAAGCAGCCAAACAATGTAAGGGAAGTTTCGGGGCGCGTTAAGGGATGAGAGATTAGTGGGTGGGGGCCTTTTCAAGGTTCCCTTTAAACTTTATTGAGCTTGGGCCATCGGATTTACATGCATAACTTGTGCGTTTGAATGAAATTTCTGCTTGCACATCTTCATACAACTATGTTAACTGTTAAGTGGTCTGATCGATATCTGTTTGAAAATCTGACTTACTGCCTACGACTGTTATTGACGAGTGTTTCGCTAATTTTAGGCTCCTTCAGTGCTTATTAAGCAGCCTAAATAGCCCTTGCATCTACTGTCCTACGAATATCGAAACGTAGGATAGCAGATGTAAAAGGCGTTTTATCTGCTAAATAAAGACTGCAAATTGCGGCGAAATAATGTTTGAGAATCTTTAACAGCTCCTTTGCATATAAGCCATCGGATCTACAAGCGAAATCAGTGTAGAATGACTTGAAGTCCCTCTGAAACCACATGAGCGTCCATGAAACGCCTCTGAAATCACCGTGGAGCTCACCTGGTGTCCTTGAAGTCCTCTAAAATCATTTCTCTGAAACCTCCTGAATTGTCCTGAAATGCCCCAAAATTCCTAAACATTTCTGAAACACCATTGAAACCAGGGTTCTCGATTTCCACTTTTTATCTTCTTCCACATGCGAAGACAGTCAGCAGCGAACGGTTGTCGCTTTAGTTTGTGTGCTTGCTTGTCAGCGACGACAGCAAACTCCGGCGAACGGTGGGAAGCCACACTTGGAAAGTACTCATTCGTCCACATTCGCATCGCAAGCGATCGAGCGGTGATGCGATTCGTGAGTGATATTGTGCATACGAATTTTTGATGTTCCCGAAGAATGTTTATTATTTTCTTTGCTAATCTAGCATTTCAACAACAATACACTTAAACTGTATGCATTACATACAAAAATTCTCTTCTAGTTATGATAATAGCCGCTTCGATCACTCACCAGCATTCTTCACCATTCGCCATTCATTCATTCGCGTGCGATCCAAACTGCGACGAACGGCAACGAATATCCATGTCGAACAATTTGCCCATCGCTTCTCACTGGTGATGGGGTTGCATGTTTGATCATGACTATCCGTTTGCTGCATGTTTCTCGATTCGCTTCAGCAAAGAGGAGTGAATATGAATGGAGTGAGGCGAATATACCGATCCTTGATTGAAACCTCCGTAGAACTTACCTAAGAGCCCGTAAAACCCCCTAAACCTCTTCGACATTTTCTGAATCGCATTGAAACGCCTTGCAGCGGCACTGAAACCCTCTTGAACGCCTTGGAAACTCACCTGAGAGCCTGTCAAGCCGCTAAAACGCCCTCTGAAACCTGTTAGAAAGCCCTGAAACGCATCTGAAACCTTCCTGGGATCCCCATAAAGATTACCTGAAAGCCTATGAAGCCCCCTAAAGTCCCTCTAAGACCTCCTGAAGTGCTCTGGAACGCCCTAGAATGCCTTGAAACGCCTCAGAAGCGCACCCCACATCCTGTAGAATTCTTTTAACATAACTCTGAACCCCCTCAGGACCCCCATATTTAAATCTCCTAGCCACTCACCCTCCTTACTCTACTTTGCGGCGTTAAAATCCATTGGTGTTATAAAGTGTGGTCCATAAGCACGTAGACGCACAGTGGTCCAGATTTGAAAATATCTGGCAAAAATTGACAAATCATAGTAGTCTGCTTGTTTTAGCCTATATAAATGTATTGGAACAAGATTTAGCGCTCAATTTCATTTTAAACGCATTTTCATTTTTTGTCGATTTCTTCGAACAAAATCCGAACAAAATTGATGTTTTTCATACAATTTTACTATACACATATCATCATGGCGCTATTGTTTTGGCAGCTCTTGGCAGTTGCATTTTTCTTTAACCGATTCTGCATACATAAACGAACATTTGAACGGAATCTCCCCGCGGGGAGCGATTTGTACGACACTTTGAAGTCGAACTGTAAGAATTTCTCGTACTAATGACATATAATGCCAATTTTGAAGCCAAAAGTGTTATTTTGATCTCTTGCTCCATTGCAGATGTCTGATATACGCAAGAACTTACAAATAAACTGTTGAAAGCTATTGTATTTGTAATATCTATAGACCTTTGTGGTGGTTGAACTTGTTTGTGTTCTTTATCAAAAATTCAGCACTTTCTCCATCAGCAGCTATTAAGTGCTGTAACAAGATACAAAATCAATATTTCCATTTTTTTTACATGCCAGTTTTTTTTCCCTGTTGGGGACATAATGCCACTGCGACCATTAATTTGATCTATTGTGGCGTCATCCTCTTCATTTTTTTTATTGCCGTACTGAAAAGAACCGACACTATCAGGAGTGACTATCCTCACAGCAAATGGCGTTTGTCCCAATCAGGTACTGCATTTCGTATGAAACTTAGTACATGTTTGGGATGAGAAGCCCAAATTTCCTGAGGCCCCATTAGGCCCCTTTCCAGAAATCTGCAGCGCTTGTCACAAGTTGTGATAAAGTGCAACACACTCGCACAATAAATGCTCAGACGTCTCAGTCTCTAATTTACAAAATCGACATTTATCTTCTTGCAATTTACCAATCAATTTCAGATAGTATTTGCAAGGACATGCCAGTTAGTGCTCCTGGTATTATGGATGAATGCTCAATATACTGTATCCCATTTAAGACATGTTCAAAAATTGAGTTTCTGACAGCTTTTCTCAAAATTGTACCTCACTTATTTTAGACTCGTAAACTCATTTTTGGTCATCTCAGACCAACTTCCCTCACTCCCGTACACATTCCTCCGTAAATAAAAAAGAATAAAAATTAATTTTAGTCATAGATTTTGGTCAGACCTCCCGTTCAAGTCTACGTAGTTTATGGACAGGCTGTAAACAGAACTCAATTAACCCTCTAATACCCAACCTCGCCCTTAGACGGGGTACAGTTTAAGCATTTTTGTAATTTTTGTTTCGTGGAAAATCAAATTTTTTATATTTTTGGCTGAAATTTAGGACTGTTTTGTATATCTTAAAATAGTTTTTGGTGTATTTTGAAGCGCATTTGCATTTTTTAAAAATCATTGAAAAATTAATGTTTTGGTCACCTTTCAGAAGTCATTGTTTGTTTTATATTGAATCGCTACAATTAACATGTTTTATTTTTTTCCCAAATCATTCTATCCTATTTTAATTGTTTAAGGGAACCGAATACACTCTAAAATTATTTTCCTTAAAGTTACACGGAAAATGAAATTTTCTGTGAAAAAAATTTGAAATAAAAATATTTCAACAATAATCATAAAATCTCAAAATGTTTTCATCTCAAAAAATCCGTACCCCAAATAGGCTTCCAGGAAAAATATAAAAGTGTGGGAATGTTTAAAAATAAAAATTAGAAAAATCAAAAACTGAAATTCACGAAATCGAGAATTAAAAAGAATCATCTTCCAAAACACGTTTAAATCGATTTTAGATGACGAAAAATGATATTTACATCAAAATCAAAAATTTGGGTATTAGAGGGTTAAGTCATAAATCAATTTAGGTAAACCTTCAATTACGACTGTCCACACTCATTACCTAACTGGAGGTTTCAGTGTAAAAATGTCTGGCTATGACCATCCCAAGCCACAAATTTCTGTCACAAATTGGGTCTTCCCGGGTAGACGAGAATATCAAAATCATATGTCAAATCGAACAACTTTTGCTGTCATAGCTCGATGTGATTTTGAGGTGTTATTCAGAAATTCATTGAATATCGCACGAATAGCTCAAAATGATAGGATATCAGTTTTTGTTCTTTTCTAAATATCTGAAAATTTCTACATACGAACAAATTTAGCGCTTCTGCACGAAATGGAACTCATACACAGGTGAAAAAATAATGAATAGCCTATCCAGTTATTACTGACTGAATTACTAAAGAACAAAAACTGATATTGGTTTGATTGATATAAGAGGTAAAAGATCAGAAATAATAGCAAAATCTAGTATGGTGAATTGCTCAATAATAGCTCGTTAAGATATAACAAGATCAAGCCAATAGCAGACAAGATTTGTCGAACTTTTTCTTGAAAAAAAAAATCGCCACTTACCACTTAACTGTGGCTGAATGGTGTGAATGCCATGGGAATAAGAGCATGAGGTTCTTCGTTTCCACAACTCAGAAAAAGGCACATGTCATTTCACTAGGATTGAACCATCTCTATGGGTGTATGAGTTCCATTTCGTGCAGAAGAGCTAAATTTGTTCGTATGTAGAAATTTTCAGATATTTCGACAAGGACAAAAACAGATATCCAATCACCTCAAAATCACATCGAGCTATGACAGCAAAAGTTGTTCGATTTGAGATATGATTTAGATATTCTCGTCTACCCAGGTATCGCCTCCACTTGACTGGGCAGTTTGAACGAACTGACTCGATATGTAAAAAAATGAAATAAGGTTTTCACATACAATGAAAAAGGCAGAGGCCGTATAAAAATATTCATCATCAGTGTACAAACCAGAAAACATTTTCCACATTTGTTGGCAGGAGTTTTGAACGGTGTTGATATTTGCATTCTGCGGTTGATTGAACCGGGAATAGATTTACTGTTATTACCGTGAATTTTTCAGGAGAAGTATTAAGAATACAATAGTACACAGAAAAAATATTAATGTAAAATTCAGCGAAAAATCATGCACATAAAGGGAATGCTAGAGTTAGTGCATATTTACATGCGATATCATGTAAAATTACGTTACGTTCGTGTAAATTCCCGCTAATAGTCGCGTAACCGGTTGGTGTCCATGATGGTTTACGTGATGGTTGGCGGAAATTTACACGATGGTAATGTAATTTTACATAACATCTCATGTAAAAGTGCACTAACTCTAGCATTCCCTTTATGTGCATGATTGCTCGCTGAATTTTAATTACATATTTTTTTCAGTAAGAATTTCAGAAGAAATGTTACCTTAATTTCTTAGAAATGCCTGCTAAGATTTTCAAAGAAATTTCTATAGAAATCTTTTCTGAAATATAATAAGAATTCTCTACAGGACTTGCTGGTAAATTTTTGAACAAATTTCGAAACTATTTCTGGAAAATCTTGAAGATGTTTACAAGGACATTTTTAATGAGTTTCAGGATAAAAGACTAACAATAACTTGTAAAAATTTGAACAACAAGCGGAGTGTATCCAGATGTTATACAACAGAATATATAGAATACTAGCCTAGATACTAGCTGTACCCGGCAAACTTTGTCTTGCCTACTGCGTTTATTGACGTTTCAAGTTTCTATCCAAGACCAACCCAACAAACATTATTGTTGTACAAGAGCTGAATAAGCCGCTTTTAAGCTTGATTTTGAATATTTTGGCTGAATAAGCTGTTATTCAGTTGTCATTGTTACCTGTGAAGTCCCCGGTCACAGAACGTATGGAAGATCAATTTTCAAAAACTCTCCATTTTTGCATGTTTTTTGGCTCATAAACCTTCCTTGGGTGAAAACTAATAGAACAAAACAAAGACGACCCAAATCTGACGTTTCGTTCTCAAGTTATGCGCGGTCCCACGTATGCCACTGCATTTTTTATGTATATATATAGATATAGATAAGATGTGAACAAGTTAAACGTAGCATTGTGAACGCCTACAGGAATATCTGAACAAAAGTTAAAAGTATTTTTTGTAGTAATACTGCAAGGAATTTTGAAACCAATTATTTGAATATATTCTAGTGTAGTAATTTAGGAAACTCTTCCGTTGGATTTTGACCCCTGATTCCGAATCTGACTTTGGAATTGCTGTAACACGTACAGTTTTTGAGAAAAACATGGATTTATTTACAAAATTTCATATTTTCATAGAAAATAAAATATTGTCTTTATAATTTTTAATGCTCATCATAACCAATATTTATATTCAATAGATTTTTATCCACTGATTTGTTATCTGGATTTCACAAGGATTTCTGTAACAAGTAAAATTTTTAAGAAAAATATGATTTTAGTCACAAAATTTCATATTTGTATAGAAAATAAAATATTACTTTTATTTTTTTTTTAATTTGAGGTCCTGTCATCAAAACATTTTTTTATCTGTATTAACGAGATTTTGCCCTAGGCTTGTTCATCTCGGGACCCACGCACAGTGTCAAAATCTCGATTATTATCAAACTTTCATGTACCTCGTGGGTAGATCACCTTAGAATGGTGCGTTGCGGTGTAAGATCTACCAAATCTAATTTTGATCTTGATATTTACCGTATTTTTAAATATTCCAAGATCAAAGTTTGATGCTCTTTTCCTTGTGCTTTGTAGTATTTGTGTTTCAATGTACTGCTAATTAACATTTTATTTCAGCAGGATTCAGGTAAATGTATCGTACGATATAAATAATCAGTGCTGAAAATTTCATTTCGTCATTTCCAAATTCAATCACCTACAGCTCATTTCAGAAGCTGAACCTGAGAATATGGTATATGAAAAACTTGTGCGGCTAGACCAGTTCTGCAAGAAAGTCACGGAAAAACCGCTAGTTTTCGAATATTTAAGGTAAATGTCACGGACTACCTTTGAAAAATGCCAAATGATATTCACCGTGAATATCATTGGCATTTTTCGAAGGTAGTCCGTGACATTTACCTTAAATATTCAAAAAATATAGTTTTTTCCGTGACTTCCTTGCAGAACTGGTCTAGCCGCACAAGTTTTTCATTTACCATATTCTAAGGTTCAGCTTCTGAAATGAGCTGTAGGTGATTGAATTTAGATATGATGAAATGAATTTTTCAGCACTGTAAATAATATTTTAAAAATATGTAACTGTGGCGAGCGTATCACTAATATGTAGCTTATTTGACGTACGATGTTAATATTATTTTATTGCTAATTTAGAGAAAACTTTCCGTTTTACGGTAGAACGAAAAGCTTTCAGACTACTGATTTTCACTGAGGTATCATCGATCTACCCTAGCGAGCCGTAGCGATGCCTTGGATAACCTTGGATACGACGTCGATGATCATTGTTTGTTGTTGGTTTTCAGTTCAATTCACCTTGCAAGCATGCTTTGATTTGGCCTTCAGTTTCAATGATAGAATGATTTTCAAGCCTGCGGTAGGACTTTGACAGCTGCGGTAGAGCTCGGCGGCTACCGCAGAGTGGAAATTTTTCTAAAAATCCGCAATATATTTCAGATTATCAACCGCAGAATCTAGTAATTCAACCAAATGCCAACAAGGTGACTAGGAAACCTGGATGAATTGGGCAGACAACTGATTCGAAGCAGTCTAACAATGGTGTGCCTGAACGTTAACCAAGCGTATCCTTTGGAGTTTACCCTTCCACTAACAACACCCAAATTCCCGTGACACCTAGGCCTGAGAGATCGTAGAGTTGTCTACATTTTTCATAGGTGTCCAAAACTAACCATCCTTTCCCATTCCTCAGCAGTCGTAAGGACGTGGCCAGGACAGTGCTCGACCATTGGAGGATTGCGTCAGTTTTGTCTAAGAGTCAGAGATTAGTGCTTTGGTTCGGACGGGAAGAAGGCAACCCTCATAACAGCGGTCTAGGACTGTACCACCTACGAATTTGTGCGACTCGCTTAATGCTAATGCTATTATCAAACTTTCATGTACCTCGGTTTTTTCTTTAAAAGTGATTATTATTTGAGCTATATTTTCATAATCGGAGGACTAGAAAATATTCTATCGGCAAAACTTTTCCCATACATTTTGTATGGGACGTTTTTTGGCGCAAAACTGTGTTTAATGAATTTTAGCAGTGCTGCGAAGTGTCAGTATCAACCGACATTTAAAGAATGGTACATATCCACTCATTTTTCCATTTACTATCGGAATTTCAATTGAATAGCCTCTGATCATACACTTGACATCAGCTCCAGCCTCAGTCAAAGCAGATGTCATTCAATTGAGTCCAGCTAGGAGGCAAAGTTTGTGCTCTTGTAGGTTTAAAGCTTTTATCATCATTGATGACGTCAAACCCAACATCAACCTATCATTCACCTATTTTTATTTTGGCCACCAAACCCAAAGTAGACCTAATATATCTTCGATGTTGGTCCAACAGTGACCCAACATTCGATAAAAATTGACCCGACATTCGTCGTTTTTTTTCAGTCTGGCGGAATTTTGCAGGGTTTTTCGTGTTTCGAGCCCAACTACTCATTCGAGTGACAATTTATTCAATTGACTAGGATTCGCTTCTCATTTGATAGGTGCTCTGATTGAATGAAATCGTTTTGAATATGACTAGAAGGAAAAATGACTGAAAAGAATTGTTGGTTAGTGTTCAAGTGAATGAGATGAATTTTTGCAACACTGAATTTTAGTATGAAAAATAGTAAAAAACCTTAGCTAAATCAAAATTTCCCCGATGGAATATTTTCAAACTTTCCAATTGTAAAATATAGCCGGAATGCTGACATTCTCTGAAGAAAGATCCGAGGTACATAAAAGTTCGATAATAATCGAAGTTTTGTCACCGTGCCACGCTTTACTCACATTTGCGAGTTTGTCGGGAGTGGGATTCGATCCCAGGTCCTCGGCGTGATAGTCTCGTGTTCTAACCATCACAGCAGGTCCGCTCCACGTCATCATAACAAGTATTTGTAAGTAATGGATTTAAATCTGCTAATTCGCAATCTAACCCCAGAACTTCTGTATCATGTACAGTTTTTGAGAAAAACACAGTTTTATTCCCAACTTTCTATATATTCGTGTAAAATGAATTTTTTACTGTATTTTTTTTTAATTAGCATATGTTTATTGAACTGCATAACTGTATTAAGGGGCTATCCGTTCATTACGTAAGGGAAATCACAATTTTTCGACGCTAATTCCCTCACTTGTTTTTTTTTGGTATGAAATCTCACATATTTTTGTATGGCGTGTAAGATTTCCCAAGCCCTACTGCCTCCATAAACCATTACGCCATTAATGAACAGCTTCTTACTAGTACGTTTTTAAAAGATTGTATGTCATTTATGTGCTTATATTCCTCATTCATACCTTGGAGTGAATGAGGATGATTATGAGACCTAGGGTTTTGAAATCGGTCGCAAATTGGCGGAGATATGGGCCTAAAAAATACATGTTTTTGAAGGAGTGACCCAAAACTTTTGATCGGGAGTGTATGTATATATCGTGTGGCAGACATGGAGATACTCAGCACTCAGGGAACTCAAAGAAATTTCATGGACTGACACGGACCAGAAATCGAACCCCTAACAGTGTTTACCACTGCGTCGATCTGAGCTCAGAAACAAATCATCAAGAGGCGGTATGTTATGATACTTCCTCAGAAACATTCTAGAAAAATTACACAAACTTAAAAAAAAAACAAAAAATGTCTTCAATTAGATGTACTATTTTTTTTAATGAGACTTAGACCGTTCGCAATGCTGTTTTATTTTGTATGGCGAGTTTTAAAATTTTTAAAACTCGCCATACAAAATAAAACAGCATTGCGAACGACCGGGTTTTGATATCGGACGCAAATTGGCGGAGATATGGGCCTTAATGACATGTTTTTGAGAAAGGGACCCCAAAATTTTGATCGGCAGTGTATATGCAAAACTGTCTTTGACAGGGGTCGCTCCCCGAGCAGAATAGAATATCAACTGAATAACATATATAGGTATTAATCTTAAATACAATCATACCTTGATATGCCCTTCATTAGGTGGACATAAAAGGCAAAATAACAAAAACGAATACCTTAGTTTTATATTAGCATTGGGCAAATCTGGCTGAGACATCGATTTTTGTGAATCGATTCGAATAGTATCAGTAGAATCGATTCACCGTTTTAATCGAATGCTTTGAATCGATGTTTTCACATCGATTCGATATTATAAAATATTACAAAACTATAAAATAATTCGTTTGCTGCATGTAGTTCAAGTTCATGGTATGTTTTATTTGTCTAAATAAATTCAATATCAAAATTTGAGATTGCACATCAAACACTTCGCGAATCCGATTTGAAAATGGATATAATGTTGAGACAGTGCATCTTTAAGAATTCTGAAAGGAGTTACTCTAGAATTATGAGAGCGATTTCTTCAGAATGCTGAAAATACACCAAAATCCGGAGCGACATTATCTAGAAAAAAAAAAACAAGACTCTTCCAATACCTTGGTAGGAATTCTCTCTGAGTTTTATTAAGGATTTTCCGAGAATCCTGAGAGAGATTACCCGAGACGGATTGTCTCAGAGTCTCGAGAGGAATTCTCCCAGAATCCTGTGATAGTTTATCTCAGAATCGTAAGATAAGGCTTCCCTTGGGGTTCTCCCAAATTTTTTTAGAATCCTAAGAGGGGTTATCCCAGAATCCTCAGATGAATTCTCACAGAATTCTGAGAGGAATTCCAAAAGCGGTTCTTCCACATTCTTGAGATAAATTCATCTAGAACACTGAGAGAGATTCTCACAAAAAAGATGTTCGGATTCCTAGGATAGTTCCCTAAGAAACTTAAAAGAAATGATCCTGAATTCTAAAAGGGTAGCTTAAAACTCTAAGAAGGATTACTCCAAAATCCCGAGAAAGGGTCCCTCAAAGTACTGGGCAGGATTGCCAAAGAAACCTGAGATATACTCACACAGAATTATGGGAGATAGGACCCCAGAATCTTGAGAAGAAATCCTCACAGAATTCCCAAAACATCCTGGGTGGAATCCATTATAATGCTGAGAATAATTCTGCCAGAATCCCGAAATGTATTCCTCAGAATTCTACGAGTGATTCCCCAGCATCTTGAGAGGGATCTTAAGAGGGGTAATTCCAGATTCTTGAGAGAAAAATGTCTAGAAACCTAAGAGAGACTTTTCCGAAAATCTGATAAGGATTATCCCTGGAAGAGATTACTAAAACTTCTAGAATGGACTTCCCCAGCATCCTCAGAGGGATTCTCTGGAATTTTGAGAGGAATTCTCACATAAAACAAAAAATATGTACCGCAGATTCCTGAAAGACATTCTCCTAGAATCTTTTAAAGGACTCCCCCAAACATCCGAAAGGGATTGTCCCAGAACTCAGAGAGTGATTTCTTTAGAATTAAGAACTTTAAACTATTACAACAGAATCTCAAGAAAATTTCCCCATAATCTTGTCAAGGATTTTCCCAGATTACTAAGAGGGATTCTCCCAGAACCCTGAAAGGGATTTCTTGGGAGCAACTGTTCCAGAACACAGAGAAGAGAATTCTACTGGGATTCTCGTAGAATGCTGAGAAGGATTTCTTTTAAAATCTATGCGATGGATTCTCCAAAATCCAAATTTCTCTAGAGAATTCTGCCCAGAATCTCTTGAGAGATTCTTCAATAATTAATAATTCCGAAAGAAATTACCCTAGAATCTTGGAAAATAAAGCCCCAGAATCCCAAGCATTTCTCCAGAATCATGAGACAAGTTCCTTAGAATCTTGAGAGAAATTTCCCCAGAAACCTGATGGGGATTACCCCAGAAAGTCTGAATTTTCTGAGAATCTGGGCAAGAGTACCCGCAGAATACATAGTGATATTCCCCCAGAATCTTAAAAGGATCTTACGCAGAATCCTGAGAAGGATTATAGCGATCCTGTGTGGGATTTCCCCAGAATCCTAAGAAATATTCCCCAGAACTTTGAGAGGAATTGAGAGAATTGAGAAGAATTTTAGAGGTGTTCCTGAGAATCCTAAGAAAGCTTTCATCAGAATTCTGAGCGGGATCCTAAGTGAGGGTTTTCCAGAATCCTTAGAGGAATCAGCCCAGATCATCCAGAAATTTCTTATAATCCTGAAAGGGATTTGAACCTTGGTAGGGAACCCTGGTAGGGAATACCACAAAATCCTGAAATACATTCCCTTAAAATCCAGAGATTCCCTAGAATTCTGATAGATATTCCCATATAATACTGTTGAGAAAGAATTCTCCGGAATTTTTAAAGGGACTCTTCCATAATTCTGAGATTTTCTCTAAAATTCTGTGAGAGATTCCTCCAAAATGCTGAAAATTAACACACCAGCATCCTGAGAGACCTTATTCCAGAAAAGAGAGAAACACTTTTCAAATAGGAATTCTTTCTGAATTCTATTAAGGATTTTCCCTAGAACTCTGGGGGAGATTTCTCCAGTTTTTTTGACAAGAATTCTCTCACAATCTTTAGGGGAATTCTTCCAGAATCCAGAGGGATTTCTTCAGATACCCGAGATGGATTCTCCCGGAAGAAGAGAAGTTTTTCCTCGGGATTCTCCCAGAATGCTTAGACGGATATACTCTCTGGCAGATTCTTCCTGCAGTATTGAAAGACATCCCATTACAATCCCCAGAGATTGCCCCATAACCCTGAGAGGGATCCTAAATGGGGGTCTTCCCCATTATTAAGAAACATTCAGAGAGGTACTCTCAAAAAAAAAGGTTCGGAATCTATTCAGAATCATTCTAGAAAAAAGAAATTTCATATTTTTGAATCGAAAGAAAAATCGAATGTAAAAAATCGATTCGGTCGATTTTGTCCTCAACATCGATTCAAAAAATCGATTAATCAGAACAAAAACATCGATGTTGCGAACATCGGTTCAAAATTGCCCAACGCTATCTTATATGAAGAACACCTTGAAAATAACAAGCATTGTTATTTCAATAATGAATGCATACCGAAAATTATAAGTATTGTATCTGTTATCCAAAAGGAATGGAATAACAAAGTAATATCATTTTTTGTTATTAAATCGTGCATTTGTTTGATAACTTCATGATGTATTAGCAAAACATGTTCTTTAGTTTTTTTCTCTGCTAAATCAAGAAATACCACATTAATACCAAACTCCACTCAAATTTCTCCAACTGTTATTGTGAAGTTCTCGTATTATTTTGAAGAATAATATAATAATAACACCTTTAGGTATTAGAGCACAGGTTGTTCTTTGCATGATATCTGTAAAGCATTCCCTTCTGCTCGTGTCTCAGATAACAATTGTGGAAGTGCTCATAAAACACAAAGCTGAGATGTAGGCTTTATCTCAATAAGGACGTTGAGCCAAGAAGAAAATGTAGAAGAATATTTCTGGTAACTTTTCAACCTTCATTTCAAACATACATAAACATAAATCATATTTTTAAATGCAGCAAAAAACCTTAACTAGGCCAGAGTTACAGAAATTTTTCGAACGCTGTTAGTTGAATAGATCCTCACGATTAGCGTTCATTCAGAGAATTGTCACCAACACATAATCACCAGTGCCCATTCCAAAATGAGAACCATTGCAGCGTGATATTCCTAGATCAGACCACCACCGCAAAATGTGACACCAACCAATAAACGCTGATGTGCATCGATCTGTGAACATTACGATTCCCAATATGAGCCACACTCGGATGATGCGGTTGAACATTTCGCAGGAAAAAATATCTGTGTACGAATTAGTTGTCTGTTTGGCCTTTAATTATCAAATCATTTTCTCGTTTATATAAGGATAGAACAGTATTTTAACCGCAATTTGCCTCTACATGACTATTGTACACACACAGGATGCCATGTGACCACTTTGTTAACCATATTTGCAAAACCAAAGCGAGGCGAACAATATTCCCTCTGGACAAACTAAATAATCGTTAAACTATGTTAAACCTTCCGTTTTGGAAGTGGCTCGTCCTGACGAACGACCGGCAGTTAGTTAGTAGCAAGTACAAATTACCGAAAAAACCGAAACCGTCTAGACGGTAAAATTGATTTGTGTGTGAGCGACTGATGCACCCTCTACATCCACCAACCTCCCCAAGTAAGTCTGGTGCACCACGTGGACCGATCCGTGGAAGGACAGTCTTCACTAATATCCTTGTCTTCAACGCGGCAGCCCTGCTGCCGGTGTTTTTGCTTTCAAAGAACTGTATCGAATATGAGGTACAAACATTGCGAATAATTTCCTGAAATTCGTTTCAAATTGGTTCAAAATACATATAGGTATAGGTAAAGGCATGGAAACATTGAATGTTTACAGCCCACTTTCGATATTGTCATCCTCGAGTCGTTTCAGCGAATTTCCCTCCACTTTTGACTTCCTTTCAACTCAACTGGATAATGGGCAGGGACCAATCGGCGAAGACGACCGCAAATGGCTTCGTGTTGTTGTAGTGGGTGAGAGCGATTCACGATGAAATGGTAACAAACTGTGCTCCTCCGTTAGTGCTCACTCAGAGAGCAAAAACTTCACACAATAGATTTTGCGAACGATTTGCTTGACCAACACACGCGCTCTGATTGCTGGTGACAGAGGGTTGATGTCCTACAAAAGCGGTTGTAAATAAGAGCATGGTAAATCGCTCGTTTTGATTTCTGGTGGGAATGACCTCGGAAGAAAATTATTAAATTGTGGTTCTTTAAGAAAATGCTGTCAAGGAGCGAGCTCGTTTAGTGGCAATGACCTTGGCTGATAGTGACAAGACACAGGAATAAGAATACATATATTTAAACCGTGACCGTAACGTTGTTTACTGCACGCACCCATCACACAGAACTATCCCATTTTCAAAATCTTTAAGAAAAGTTACCTGTGTGATTTTCCCATTTATTTTTTATGCTTCCAT
>NC_085137.1:213045807-213068824 GCF_035046485.1 Aedes albopictus
GGTCCATGTTTCGTGCCCATAGAGGACGACCGGTCTAATCAGCGTTTTGTAGATGGTTAACTTCGTGTTACGGCGATCTTTATTCGATCGTAGAGTTTTGCGGAGTCCAAAGTAAGAACGATTTCCTGCCACAATGCGCCTCTGAATTTGTCTGCTGGTGTCGTTGTCGGCGGTCACCAGTGAGCCCAAGTACACGAATTCTTCAACCGCCTCGATTTCATCACCGTCGATATGAATTCGGGATGGCGGGCGCGGAGATTCCTCCCTGGAGCCCTTTGCCATCATGTACTTTGTCTTCGACACATTAATGACTAATCCGATTCGCCTGGCTTCACTCTTTAGTCGGATGTACGTTCCCGCCATCGTCTCAAATTTACGAGCAATAATATCAATATCATCGGCGAAACCAAGCAGCTGAACGGACTTCGTGAAAATCGTCCCACTCGTGTTTATCCCCGCTCTCCTTATTACACCCTCTAAAGCAATGTTGAACAGCAAGCACGAAATACCATCACCTTGCCGTAACCCTCTGCGAGATTCGAAGGGACTCGAGAGTGTCCCTGATACTCGAACTACGCACATCACTCGATCCATCGTCGCCTTGATCAATCGTATCAATTTATCCGGGAATCCGTATTCGTGCATAATCTGCCATAGCTGTTCTCGATCGATTGTATCATACGCCGATTTGAAATCGATGAACAAGTGATGTGTGGGCACGTTGTATTCGCGGCATTTCTGCAACACCTGGCGGATGGCGAACAACTGGTCCTGGTAGCGCGTTCACCCATAAATCCAGCCTGATATTGCCCCACGAACTCTCTTGCAATCGGTGATAGACGGCGGCATAAAATTTGAGAGAGTATGTTGTAGGCAGCGCTCAGTATTGTGATCGCGCGGTAGTTCCCGCAATCCAACTTGTCGCGCCCTTTTTGTAGATGGGACACACGATACCTTCCATCCATTCCTCCGGTAATACTTCCTCCTACCAAATCTTGGTAATGACCCAGTGTAGTGCTCTCACCAGTGCTTCTCCACCGTATTTTAGAAGCTCGCTTGGTAGTTGATCTGCTCCAGCGGCTTTGTTGTTTTTCAACCGGCCAACCTCCTCCTCAATCGCATGGTTGATCAAACTGAGAATTTACTTATTTCAAATTTATATTTCATTGTTTTTTATTTAGAGTTTATCGATAGAAACAACTATTTACCATCATTTCATATAACGTTAAAAACTTCATTTGTTTCTACAAAATGGGAACCATAAACATGGTCCGGAAGAACTCCCACATCTTAAGCATTTTATTACCCCAACATCACCACAACGAAGAAGGTGTAACAAATCCATCACGTTTACTTTCAAGTGCAATATTGGACGTGATGGATAACGCGCAGGTACTCTCGACGACAGCATCCACAAAAAGTTGGTCGGTTTTGCCTTTTTTTGTCTTTTTTTAGTCAATCGCTTTCCCATCCGCTTGCCGACGATCTAAAAAATAGATTTCCGAGCTGCCGCCGTTGCTGCTGTCACCAACACAACCACATTTCGAGTTTGTTGGCGGCAAAAGTGCAGTCGTTTAAACCAATCTATTATTTTATGTTGAAACTACCAAATCTCTGTTTGTTTCAACAAACTGTCAAAAATTTCAACAAATGGAAATGTTTGTATTATCAAACAATGGAACAATTCAGTTTAAACTAGAAATCAGTTTGTCGCTATAGTAAACTGAAAATTCGGTTGATTTCAACTAGAATTTAATTGTGTTTACAATTTGTTTTTCTGCGTGTAAGAAAAACCAATTGGAATTAAAACGTTCAATTTTTGTTCAGGTCAAACGTTAATTTTTTGGCGCAGTGCGGAGCTGCTGATTCATTGCGCCATTCTTGAAGCATGAGTACTTTTTACTGTTTCCGCGGTGTATTCATTATTCAGTCTCCAAACGGATGAGGAGACTCCAACTGCTGCAATCAATTATGTAGCAGACACGACGACTACGCCCAATTAGTCAAGAAAATTACCTAAAAGTGACATTATACAGCTTCTCGTTTCTATGCTTAAGAAGTTTAAAAGGGATGTCGTCATTCCCAGTCGCCTTTTACAGTTCATTTGGGACCTTTTTAACATTAACCGGTGCTGGAGGTTTCCGATCAATAAATATTTGAAGTGCTTTTTCCACCTGACGCATGTGACGCGTATCACTGACAGTTACATAAAACCATTGCGTATCGTTCCGATTCATGCTTTCTCGAACTTCAGCAATCACACTCTCTTTGTGCTGTGATTCATTCGGTTCATTGCTGCGGCGGATTCGTTATTCTCCTGCCTTTGCCGCACTGTCCCACTCTCTGTTGAGTCGAGCATCTGCCACTCGTTAATAATCCTTGTCAAACAAGTCAATTGTGGCGTCGCTCAACGCGCCGGTCTAGCGAATACGGAGTCGTGGGTTTAAATCCCACCAGAACATGATTTTTTTTTTAACAAATTCATCTCTCAATTTGTCAATAGGCTCAAAGGCCTTTGTTAATTTCTGCATCAATCGATCAAGCAATGGTTAATATGACATACATATACAGGGTGTTTGGTTCCGGGTTTTGGATATTTTCAGGGCTGATAGGTCTTGATGAGAGATGAAAAAGTTCCCATGGAACATAGGGTCGGAAATCACTGCTAAGTGAGTTAATCACATTTTAAGTTTTTAATTTTTGGTTATCTTTGAAGTCCTATATCTACTAAACTATCAATCGTACAAACTTTCTCAGCGCATGAATTGAAAGCTAATTACTTCTACTTTCTTAGTCTCTTGGACGTAAACTTTGTAAAAATAGTTTAAAAGGCCTTAAATTGAAAAATAATGCAAAATTGGTCGAAAAAATCGACTCTTTTTTGGACATATTTGATGATTTAAATATGAAAATAAAGCTTTTGTTAAAAAAGTTCTTCTACAAAACATGCACGAACTTGTTCCCTAAAAATGTTTCTTTGACACCAAAACTCTATCTTTTGCAGTTAAGCCAAAAAATGCTTTTGAAAATAACGTTCCAAATTGCATTAACTTCATGCCAAAACAATGGTCATCACCCTATCGGTCGTGCGTTCGTGTGCTGTTGCTCCACGGCATGAGGACGACTACTGCTGCTGGCTTGGCTGCTGGTGATGTCATCGCACACAGAAAACGAGCTCGCTCTTTGTCGCGTCACATCTCCGCCTGTGGAATCATTCGAGGCGGAGTTTGGATTTGCGCATACTAAGTGCGACGTGCAGTTAACTTGTTTTTCGACGGAGCGAAAGGAAAGCGCCGACGAAAGTGTATTTACAAGAGCAACCATTTAAATCCTTCGCACTCGTAGCTCTGTTGCGGTGCTGTACAGATGGGGGGTCTGTGCGTGCGGCAATTTAGAGCATGCAGTTATTTAATGCATTTCATTTTTTTATTCCTTTGGAACCATCATGGGGAATCCTTGGGAAATGATACCTTTGGGGAATCTAATCAACAAGTTGGACATTTTAGGAGAAGTTGGGGATTCTTAAGGAACATTGGGGATTTTTAGGAGATATTGGGGATTTTTAAGGAACATTGGGAATTTATAAGGAACATTGGGGATTTTTAGGAGATATTGGGAAGGGGAAAAGGGAACTTAGGAATCATGCGGGTCCTCTTAGGAAAAGTTGGGGATTCTTAAGGGACATTGGGGATTTTTAAGCGATATTGGGGAGGATAAAGAGAACTTAGGAGTCATGGGGGTCCTTGGGAAATGATACCTTTGGGGAATCTAATCGGCAAGTCGAACATTTTAGGAGAAGTTGGGGATTCTTAAGGAACATTGAGGATTTTTAGGAGATATTGGGGATTTTAAAGGAACATTGGGGATTTTTAGAAGATATTGGGGCGGGTAAAGGGAACTTAGGAATCATGGGGATCCTTGTAAAATGATACCTTTGGGGAATTTTTTCGACAAGTCGGACATTTTAGGAGAAGTAGGGGGATTCTTAAGGAACATTGGGGATTTTTAGGAGATATTGGGGATTTTAATGAAACATTGGGGATTTTAAGGAACATTGGGGATTTTTAGGAGATATTGGGAAAAGGGAACTTAGGAATCATGCGGGTCCTCTTAGGAAAAGTTGGGGATTCTTAAGGGTTGTTGGGGATTTTTAGGCGATACTGAGGAGGGTAAAGATAACTTAGGAACCATGGGGGTCCTTGGGAAATGATACCTTTGGGGAATCTAATCGACAAGTCGAACATTTTAGGAGAAGTTGGGGATTCTTAAGGAACATTGGGAAATTTTAGGAGATATTGGGGATTTTTAAGGAACATTGGGAATTCATAAGGAACATTGGGGATTTTCAGGAGATATTGGGAAGGGGAAAAGGGAACTTAGGAATCATGCGGGTCCTCTTAGGAAAAGTTGGGGATTCTGAAGGGACATTGGGGATTTTTAAGCAATATTGGGGAGGGTAAAGAGAACTTAGGAATCATGGGGGTCCTTGGGAAATGATACCTTTGGGGAATCTAATCGACAAGTCGATCATTTTAGGAGAAGTTGGGGATTCTTAAGGAACATTGAGGATTTTTAGGAGATATTGGGGATTTTAAAGGAACATTGGGGATTTTTAAGGAACATTGGGGATTTTTAGAAGATATTGGGGCGGGTAAAGGGAACTTAGGAATCATGGAGGTCCTTGTAAAATGATACCTTTGGGGAATCTTTTCGACAAGTCGGACATTTTAGGAGAAGTAGGGGGATTCTTAAGGAACATTGGGGATTTTTAGGAGATATTGGGGATTTTAAAGGAAATTGGGGATTTTTTCGAGATATTAGAGAGGGTAATGGGAACTAAGGAATCATGGCGGTCCTTGAGAAATGATACCTTTGGGGAATCTAATCGACAAGTCGAACATTTTAGGAGAAGTTGGGGATTCTTAAGGAACATTGGGGATTTTTGGGAGATATTGGGGATTTTAAAGGAGCATTGGGGATTTTTAGAAGATGTTGGGGCGGGAAAAGGGAACTTAGGAACCATGGGGGTCCTTGGGAAATGATACCTTTGGGGAATCTAATCGACAAGTCGATCATTTTAGGAGAAGTTGGGGATTCTTAAGGAACATTGGGGATTTTTAGGAGATATTGGGGATTTTAAAGGAACATTGGGGATTTTTAGGAGATATTGGGAAGGGGAAAAGGGAACTTAGGAATAATGCGGGTCCTCTTAGGAATAGTTGGGGATTTTTAAGGGACATGAGGGATTTTTAGGCGATATTGGGCATTTCTAAGGAACATTGTGGATTTATTAGGAACATTGGGGATTTTTAGGAGATATTGGGAAGGGGAAAAGGGAACTTAGGAATCATGCGGGTCCTCTTAGGAAAAGTTGGGGATTCTTAAGGGACATTGAGGATTTTTAGCCGATATTGGGGAGGGTAGAGGGAACTTGGGAATCATGAGGTCCTTGAGAAATGATACCTTTGGGGTATCTAATCAACAAGTTGGCCATTTTAGGAGATATTGGGGATTTTTAAGGAGCATTGGGGATTTTTTCGAGATATTGGGTAGGGTAAAGGGAACTTAGGAATCATGGCGGTCCTCGGGAAATGATACCTTTGGGGAATCTAATCAACAAGTTGGACATTTTAGGAGAAGATGGCTATTCTTAAGGGACATTGGGTATTTTAAGGAGATATTGGGGATTTTTAAGGAACATTGGGGATTTTTAGGAGATATTGGAGCTGGTAAAGGGAACTTAGGAATCATGGGGGTCCTTGGGAAGTGATACATATGAGGAATCTAATCGACAAGTCGGACATTTTAGGAGAAGTTGGGGATTCTTAAGGAACATTTGGGATTTTTAGGAGATATTTGGGATTTTTAAGGAACATTGGGGATTTTTAGGAGATATTGGGGCGGGTAAAGGGAACTTAGGAATCATGGGGGTCCTTGGGAACTGATACCTTTGGGGAATCCAATCGACAAGTCGGACATTTTAGGAGAAGTTGGGGATTCTTAAGGAACATTGGGGATTTTAGGAGATATTGGGCATTTTTAAGGAACATTGGGGATTTTTAAGGAACATTGGGGATTTTTAATCGATATTGGGGAGGGTAAAGAGAACTTAGGAATCATGGGGTCCTTGAGAAATGATACCTTTGGGAAATCTAATCAACAAGTTGGCCATTTTAGGAGATATTGGGGATTTTTAAGGAACATTGGGGATTTTTTCGAGATATTGGGTAGGGTAAAGGGAACTTAGGAATCATTGCGGTCCTCGGGAAATGATACCTTTGGGGAATCTAATCAACAAGTTGGACATTTTAGGAGAAGTTGGGGATGCTTAAGGGTCATTGGGGATTTTTAGGTGATATTGGGGAGGGTAAATGGAAGTTAGGAATCATGGCGGTCCTCGGGAAATGATACCTTTGGAAAATCTAATCAACAATTTGGACATTTTAGGAGAAGTTGGGGATTCATAAGGAACATTGGAGATTTTTAAGAGATATTGGGGAGAGCAAAGGGAACTTAGGAATCATGGGGGTCCTTGGGAACTGATAGCTTATGAGGAATC
Source organism: Aedes albopictus (assembly GCF_035046485.1). Lineage (NCBI taxonomy): Eukaryota > Metazoa > Arthropoda > Insecta > Diptera > Culicidae > Aedes > Aedes albopictus. The sequence goes on from NC_085137.1 coordinate 213,052,367, forward strand.
TAATCAACAAGTTGGCCATTTTAGGAGAAGTTGGGGATTCTTAAGGGACATTGGGGATGATTATTCCTATGTTTCCTTTACCCTCTCCAATATTTCCTTAAAATAACCAATGTTTCTTAATAATCCCCTACTTCTGCTAAAATGATCAACTTGTTGCTTTGGTTCCCCGAAGGTATCATTTCCCATGCAGACCCCCATAATTCCTAAGTTCCCCTTACCCTCCCCAATATCTCCTTAAATCCCAATCGTTCCTTAAAAAATCTCCAACATCTTCTCAAAAGCCCCAAAATTCCTTAAAAAATCCCCTATATCTTCTAAAAAGCCCCAACATTCCTTAAAAATCTCCAATATCTCCTCAAAATTTCCAATGTTCTTGAAGCATCCCCAACTTCTCCTAAAATGTTAAACTAAATCTAACGAATCCCAAAGGTATCATTTCCCAAGGACCCCCATGATTCCTAAGTTCCGATTACCCTCCCCAATATCTCCTACAATTCCCAACGCTCCTTGAAAAGTTCCCAATATCTCCTAAAAATCCCCAACGTCATGAAAAATCTCCAATATCTCCTGAAAATCTCCAAAGTTTCTTAAAAATCTTCAATATCTCCTAAAAATTCCCAATGTTCCCTAAAAATCCCCAATATCTCCTTAAAATCGCCAATGTTCCTTAAAAATCTTCAATGTTCCTAAAAATTCCCAATATCTCCTAAAAATTCCCAATGTTCCTAGAGAATCCCCAACTTCTCTTAAAATGTCCAACTTGTTGATAAGATTCCCCAAAGGTATCATATTCCAAGGTCCCCATGATTCCTAAGTTCCCTTTAACCTCCCCAATATCTCCTCAAAATCCCCAACGTTCCTTAAAAATCCCCAAAATCTCTTAAAATGTGCAACTTGTTGATTAGATTCACCAAAGGTATCATTTCCCGAGGACCGCTATGATTCCTAAGTTCTCTTTACCCTCCCCAATATCGCCTAAAAATCCCCAATGACCCTTAAGAATCCCCAACTTCTCCTAAAATGTCCGACTTGTCGATTAGATTCCCCAAAGGTATCATTTCCCAAGGACCCCCATGATTTCTAAGTTCTTTTTACCTTCCTCGACATCTCCTAAAAATCCCCAATGTTCCTTAAAAATCCCCAATATCTCGTAAAAATCCCCATTGTCCCTTAAGAATCCCCAACTTCTCCTAAAATGTCCAACTTGTTGTTTAAATCCCCCAAAGGTATCATTTCCCAAGGACCCCACGATTCCTAAGTTCCCTTTACCCTACCCAATATTTCGTAAAAATCCCCAATGTTCCTTAAAATTCCCCAATAACGCCTAAACATCCCCAATGTCCCTTAAGAATCCCCAACTTCTCCTAAAATGAACAACTTGTTGATAAGATTCCCCAAAGGTATCATTTCTCGAGGACCGCCATGATTCCTAAGTTCCCTTTACCCTACCCAATATCTCGTAAAAATTTCCAATGTTCCTTAAAAATCCCCAATATCTCCTAAAATGGCCAACTTATTGATTAGATTCCCCAAAGGTATCATTTCTCAAGGACCCCATGATTCCTAAGTTCCCTTTACCCTCCCCAATATCTCCTAAAAATTCCCAATGTTCCTTAAAAATCCCCAATGTTTCTTAGAAATCCTCAATATCTCCTAAAAATCCCCAATGTTCCTTAAGAATCCACAACTTCTCCTAAAATGTCCGACTTGTTGATTAGATACCTCAAAGGTATCATTTCCCAAGGATCCCCATGATTCCTTAGTTCCCTTTTCCCCTTCCCACTCTCTCTCTCTCTCTCTCTCTCTCTCTCTCTCTCTCTTCTTGGCGTAACGTCCTCCTGGGACAAAGCCTGCTTCTCAGCTTAGTTTTCTATGAGCACTTCCACAGTTATTAACTGAGAGCTTCCTCTGCCTAAGATAATTTTGCATGTGTAAATCGTGTGGCAGGCACGAAGATACTCTATGCCCAAGGAAGTCAAGGAAATTTCCTTTACGAAAAGATCCTGGACCGACCGGGAATCGAACCCGTCACCCTCAGCATGGTCATGCTGAATACCCGTGCGTTTACCGCCTCGGCAATATGGGCCCTTCCCAATATCTCCTGAAATTCCCCAATGTTCCTTAAAAATTCCCAATATCTCTTAAAAATCCCCAATGTTCCTTAAGAATCCCCAACTTCTCCTAAAATGATCGACTTGTCGAATAGATTACCCAAAGGTATCATTTCCCAAGGACCCCATGATTCCTAAGTTCTCTTTACCCTCTCCAATATCTCCTAAAAATCCCCAATGTTCCTTATGAATCCCAAACTTCTCCTAAGAGGACCCCCATGATTCCTAAGTCCCTTTTCTTCTTTGCAATATCTCCTTAAATTCCCCAATGTTCCTTAAAAATCCCCAATATCTCCTAAAAATCCCCAATATTCCTTAAGAATCCCCAACTTCTCCTAAAATGTCCAACTTGTTGATTAGATTCCCCAAAGGTATCAATTCTCAAGGACCCCCATGATTCCTTAGTTCTCTTTACTCTCTCCAATATCTCCTAAAAATCCCCAATGTTCCTTAAGAATCCACAACTTCTACTAAAATGTCCAACTTGTTTATTAGCTTCCTCAAAGGTATCATTTCCCAAGGATCCCCATGATTCCTAAGTTTCCTTTTCCCCTTCCCAATATCTCCTGAAATTCCCCAATGTTCCTGAAAAATCCCCAATATCTCTTAAAAATCCCCAATGTTCCTTAAGAATCCCCAACTTCTCCTAAAATGTCCGACTTGTCGAATAGATTCCCCAAAGGTATCATTTCCCAAGGACCCCCATGATTCCTAAGTTCCCTTTACCCTCCCCAATATCTCCTAAAAATCCCCAATGTTCCTTATGAATACCCAACTTCTCCTAAGAAGACCCCCATGATTCCTTAGTTCCCTTTTCCCCTTCCCAATATCTCCTAAAATTCCTAAATGTTCCTTAAAATCCCCAATGTTCCTTAAAAATCCCCAATATCTCCTAAAAATCCCCAATGTTCCTTAAGACCCCAACTTCTCCTAAAATGTCCAACTTGCTGATTAGATTCCCCAGAAGTATTATTTCTCAAGGACCCCCATGATTCCTTAGTTCCCATTACCCTCCCCAATATCTCGAAAAAATCCCCAATGTTCCTGAAAAATCCCCAATAACTCCTAAAATGGCCAACTTGTTGATTAGATTCCCCAAAGGTATCATTTCTCAAGGACCCCCATGATTCCTTAATTCCCATTACCCTCCCCAATATCTCGAAAAAATCCCCAATGTTCCTTTAAAATCCCCAATATCTCCTAAAAATCCCCAATGTTCCTTAAGAATCCCCCTACTTCTCCTAAAATGTCCGACTTGTCGAAAAGATTCCCCAAAGGTATCATTTTACAAGGACCTCCATGATTCCTAAGTTCCCTTTACCCGCCCCAATATCTTCTAAAAATCCCCAATGTTCCTTAAAAATCCCCAATGTTCCTTTAAAATCCCCAATATCTCCTAAAATGATCGACTTGTCGATTAGATTCCCCAAAGGTATCATTTCCCAAGGACCCCCATGATTCCTAAGTTCTCTTTACACTCCCCAATATTGCTTAAAAATCCCCAATGTCTTTTAAGATTCCCCAACTTTTCCTAAGAGGACCCGCATGATTCCTAAGTTCCCTTTTCCCCTTCCCAATATCTCCTGAAAATCCCCAATGTTCCTTATGAATTCCCAATGTTCCTTAAAAATCCCCAATATCTCCTAAAATTTCCCAATGTTCCTTAAGAATCCCCAACTTCTCCTAAAATGTTTAACTTGTCGATTAGATTCCCCAAAGGTATCATTTCCCAAGGACCCCCATGGTTCCTAATTATCTTTACCCTCCTCAATATCGCCTAAAAATCCCCAACAACCCTTAAGAATCCCCAACTTTTCCTAAGAGGACCCGCATGATTCCTAAGTTCCCTTTTCCCAATATCTCCTAAAAATCCCCAATGTTCCTCAAAAATCCCCAATGTTTCTTTAAAATCCCCAATATCTCCTAAAAATCCCCAATGTTCCTTAAGAATCCCCCTACTTCTCCTAAAATGTCCGACTTGTCGAAAAAATTCCCCAAAGGTATCATTTTACAAGGATCCCCATGATTCCTAAGTTCCCTTTACCCGCCCCAATATCTTCTAAAAATCCCCAATGTTCCTTTAAAATCCCCAATATCTCCTAAAAATCCTCAATGTTCCTTAAGAATCCCCAACTTCTCCTAAAATGATCGACTTGTCGATTAGATTCCCCAAAGGTATCATTTCCCAAGGACCCCCATGATTCCTAAGTTCTCTTTACCCTCCCCAATATTGCTTAAAAATCCCCAATGTCCCTTAAGAATCCCCAACTTTTCCTAAGAGGACCCGCATGATTCCTAAGTTCCCTTTTCCTCTTCCCAATATCTCCTAAAAATCCCCAATGTTCCTTATAAATTCCCAATGTTCCTTAAAAATCCCCAATATCTCCTAAAATTTCCCAATGTTCCTTAAGAATCCCCAACTTCTCCTAAAATGTTCGACTTGTCGATTAGATTCCCCAAAGGTATCATTTCCCAAGGACCCCCATGACTCCTAAGTTCTCTTTATCCTCCCCAATATCGCTTAAAAATCCCCAATGTCCCTTAAGAATCCCCAACTTTTCCTAAGAGGACCCGCATGATTCCTAAGTTCCCTTTTCCCAATATCTCCTAAAAATCCCCAATGTTCCTTAAAAATCCCCAATATCTCCTAAAATTTCCCAATGTTCCTTAAGAATCCCCAACTTTTCCTAAGAGGACCCGCATGATTCCTAAGTTCCCTTTTCCCAATATCTCCTAAAAATCCCCAATGTTCCTTAAAAATCCCCAATGTTTCTTTAAAATCCCCAATATCTCCTAAAAATCCCCAATGTTCCTTAAGAATCCCCCTACTTCTCCTAAAATGTCCGACTTGTCGAAAAAATTCCCCAAAGGTATCATTTTACAAGGATCCCCATGATTCCTAAGTTCCCTTTACCCGCCCCAATATCTTCTAAAAATCCCCAATGTTCCTTTAAAATCCCCAATATCTCCCAAAAATCCCCAATGTTCCTTAAGAATCCCCAACTTCTCCTAAAATGATCGACTTGTCGATTAGATTCCCCAAAGGTATCATTTCCCAAGGACCCCCATGGTTCCTAAGTTCCCTTTTCCCGCCCCAACATCTTCTAAAAATCCCCAATGCTCCTTTAAAATCCCCAATATCTCCCAAAAATCCCCAATGTTCCTTAAGAATCCCCAACTTCTCCTAAAATGTTCGACTTGTCGATTAGATTCCCCAAAGGTATCATTTCTCAAGGACCGCCATGATTCCTTAGTTCCCATTACCCTCTCCAATATCTCGAAAAAATCCCCAATTTCCTTTAAAATCCCCAATATCTCCTAAAAATCCCCAATGTTCCTTAAGAATCCCCCTACTTCTCCTAAAATGTCCGACTTGTCGAAAAGATTCCCCAAAGGTATCATTTTACAAGGACCTCCATGATTCCTAAGTTCCCTTTACCCGCCCCAATATCTTCTAAAAATCCCCAATGTTCCTTAAAAATCCCCAATGTTCCTTTAAAATCCCCAATATCTCCTAAAAATCCTCAATGTTCCTTAAGAATCCCCAACTTCTCCTAAAATGATCGACTTGTCGATTAGATTCCCCAAAGGTATCATTTCCCAAGGACCCCCATGGTTCCTAAGTTATCTTTACCCTCCTCAATATCGCCTAAAAATCCCCAACAACCCTTAAGAATCCCCAACTTTTCCTAAGAGGACCCGCATGATTCCTAAGTTCCCTTTTCCCAATATCTCCTAAAAATCCCCAATGTTCCTTAAAAATCCCCAATGTTTCATTAAAATCCCCAATATCTCCTAAAAATCCCCAATGTTCCTTAAGAATCCCCCTACTTCTCCTAAAATGTCCGACTTGTCGAAAAAATTCCCCAAAGGTATCATTTTACAAGGATCCCCATGATTCCTAAGTTCCCTTTACCCGCCCCAATATCTTCTAAAAATCCCCAATGTTCCTTTAAAATCCCCAATATCTCCTAAAAATCCTCAATGTTCCTTAAGAATCCCCAACTTCTCCTAAAATGTTCGACTTGCCGATTAGATTCCCCAAAGGTATCATTTCCCAAGGACCCCCATGACTCCTAAGTTCTCTTTATCCTCCCCAATATCGCTTAAAAATCCCCAATGTCCCTTAAGAATCCCCAACTTTTCCTAAGAGGACCCGCATGATTCCTAAGTTCCCTTTTCCCCTTCCCAATATCTCCTAAAAATCCCCAATGTTCCTTATAAATTCCCAATGTTCCTTAAAAATCCCCAATATCTCCTAAAAATCCCCAATGTTCCTTAAGAATCCCCAACTTCTCCTAAAATGTCCAACTTGTTGATTAGATTCCCCAAAGGTATCATTTCCCAAGGATTCCCCATGATGGTTCCAAAGGAATAAAAAAATGAAATGCATTAAATAACTGCATGCTCTAAATTGCCGCACGCACAGACCCCCCATCTGTACAGCACCGCAGCAGAGCTACGAGTGCGAAGGATTTAAATGGTTGCTCTTGTAAATATTACCCGTTGCAAGAAAATAGAGAGCGAAAAGGGTGCAAAAACGCTAATAGACCTCCGCTGGTATGTTTAATCGTTATGGTGTCTTCTACAATAAGTGCGCGAATTGGCCAAGGAATACTGCGCCGAAAACACCAAAATGATTTTTCTTACAGGCGGAGGTGTATGGGCGCTTGCGCGTACAAATTTTCGCGCAACGCATAATACACTTTCGTCGGCGCTTTCCTTTCGCTCCGTCGAAAAACAAGTTAACTGCACGTCGCACTTAGTATGCGCAAATCCAAACTCCGCCTCGAATGATTCCACAGGCGGAGATGTGACGCGACAAAGAGCGAGCTCGTTTTCTGTGTGCGATGACATCACCAGCAGCCAAGCCAGCAGCAGTAGTCGTCCTCATGCCGTGGAGCAACAGCACACGAACGCACGACCGATAGGGTGATGACCATTGTTTTGGCATGAAGTTAATGCAATTTGGAACGTTATTTTCAAAAGCATTTTTTGGCTTAACTGCAAAAGATAGAGTTTTGGTGTCAAAGAAACATTTTTAGGGAACAAGTTCGTGCATGTTTTGTAGAAGAACTTTTTTAACAAAAGCTTTATTTTCATATTTAAATCATCAAATATGTCCAAAAAAGAGTCGATTTTTTCGACCAATTTTGCATTATTTTTCAATTTAAGGCCTTTTAAACTATTTTTACAAAGTTTACGTCCAAGAGACTAAGAAAGTAGAAGTAATTAGCTTTCAATTCATGCGCTGAGAAAGTTTGTACGATTGATAGTTTAGTAGATATAGGACTTCAAAGATAACCAAAAATTAAAAACTTAAAATGTGATTAACTCACTTAGCAGTGATTTCCGACCCTATGTTCCATGGGAACTTTTTCATCTCTCATCAAGACCTATCAGCCCTGAAAATATCCAAAACCCGGAACCAAACACCCTGTATACATTTATTTGCTCAACATCACATTTAAGATACCGTCAAACGGGGTTACTTGCAACAGCGGTGTAACTTGCAACACGATGACATACGTTAAATGTGAACTATTTTCCCATAATAATGAAAGCTAGTATGCTTCACCATTTCGGTTATCAAAATCATTTGTACCAAAGATCATTTTAGTCAAAAAATCAGTTTTGTTTCTTTGTTTATTGTTCAGTTACACTGTTTAAACGGTTTGCTCATTTTATGCCATAAAAACAAGTATGAAAATCGTGCTTTACCTCTCTCTTATGGTAAGTGTGATAAGTCTGATGACCTTGCTTGCAGTTAGGGTGCTTAATAGTAAGCTTAGCTCAACGATTAAAGTTTGATAAACTTATCGACTAAGTAATGTAAAAATCATTTTCATATTCGACAACTACTATGGGGCAACTTGCAGCAGTTGAAATTAATAAAACTTTCTATAATTTATTTTCATTTCACGATATTTCGGATAGAAAAAATCGAAATGAATCATTTATTAATTACGTGATGTGTTCATTTTCAAATTTCAACTCAAATTTACCATTTTTGCAAGTGATATTCAAACATTGTTAAAGACTTCCTAAATATTTTGAAACTTCAGTCATGTTTCATCGTGATGAAAGAATAATTTAGTTTATTAACGTTCTAAAACAATCACCAACATCTATTCTGACCCTAGATGGTATAAATTATTCCAATAGAAGGCTAAAATTGACGGCTTCAAACTTTGTAAATAGTTGAATGGGTGTTTAAATCATGTTATTTTAGCTGAAGTGGACAAACACCACTTCATACCGAAAATTACCTAAAGATGACTCACTTTACCTTTCCAACAAATTAAATTAGGCGTTGTTGACATTTTGTAACTTGTACTGAGTCATGAGATCAATAAATATTTTATATTTGAGGAACATAAGACCTGCTGTGAAACGATATACTCTCACTTATGATAACTACCAATCCTTTAATGAAAAATCATATTTAAATTGGTTATTGTGCATCTTTTCAAAGCATTTTTCATGCATTACATCAAAACTTATGATATGATCAAGAACTAGAACGTTAGTGCAGTTAAATAGTAGATAACTTAGTTTCATGACATATGTTGCAAGTTACCCCACCTATGGGGTAACTTGCAACAAGCATGTATTTCACACCTCCTATTTAGGTGGCAACGTATTTTGGTAAATGAAGTTCTGCATAGTATTCTATTCGTGGTAATTAGTGTACACGATGCGTTACAGTATGTTTGAAATGTTTAGATTTTCAATGATATTGCTTCAAAGTCGAAAAGTGTTGCAAGTTACCCCATTTGACGGTAACACATAATCAACAATAGTACGCCACAATACTCGCTTTGTGGCTGTCGCTATCCATCCTCGGGCATCCGTATCAGTCGCGAGCATCAACTTTGCAGGGTTGTTGTCCGCCATTCTTGCAACATGCCACCGTATCCTTCTGGCTTCCGGACACTACGTGAATGATTCCAATTGGCAGCTGCACTTACATTTTTGTACAGCGCCTGAATGTATTTTATTATTCTACTATATCGAACTGGTTGCTTTTCACGGTGCTTTTACTTTCTGCCCTATCATGGTAGAAAGATGAGCACGTAGATGTTGATTTGTGGCTGTTGTTCCTTTTCCAGTCCTATTAGGGGTCGTCATTATGAGTTGCCGTTCTCCGATATCCATGTTACCGGGTCCGTTAGGCTCAGAAGAGGGTCAGGTGTCAACCACTCTCGGAGGGAAGACCAACTGATGAAAAATTGTAGTTCCGGGGTTGGGATCGCACCCATGACAATCCGCTTATGAAGCGAACGTGTGACGACTGCGCCACGAGCTATATGATGATCTTGAATAATCGCTAGAAAATTTCTCGAGAGACTAATAAGTTCTTGCTTCGTGCAATTCGTTTGCCTCATGATATCAGTACCGTCAAACGGGGTGACTTGCAACGGCGGGGTGACTTGCAACACTTGATGTCTTCTGTCTATGTTTATCAACAAAACATAAAAATCGGACGTTTACATATCAAAACTCAGTTGAACTATAAAGTGCACATACTATCTGAGTAGTAGCCACCATTTTTACTTTTGTGAAAATAGTTCCAACAAAATATTCATAGATTTAACATTAGTCTGAAAAAGTAGCAAAAATGTGAGCCACGAATCGTTACCTGCAAAAGAATGAAAACAAAATTTCCCAAAAACAATATTCTATATGCGGATTCTATACATAATGAGCTATATTAATTTCCATTTTACTTTATAAAAATATTACAATATCTTTTGTTATATTCATATGTTTTGAAATATTGTACCTAGATGGGGTGACTTGCAACACTCATTTTCTTAACAATTCAAAGTCCAGAAAAACGAAATATTGTTGTTAAACTAATAATTCACCAGCAAAAGTCTGAAGGATCATTATATGAACTAAAAAAAATGAGTATGTCAGTCCAAACGAAATCACAATAGTAGCAAGAATACTTATCAAATATGCTTGAAACTAAAAATTAATATCTGCGAGTTTGAAAAGGGACGTATTGTATCAAAAACGACCTTATTTGGCTTTTTCAACATGAAAAAATAAATCAATCTATAACTTGTTCACTATATTTTATAGAGGGGCCGGCTATTAAAACTATTACAAATAGTTTGAATTTTAAAATTGAGTTTAATCAACATTTTTTGTTAGTTGAAGCTGAAAAGTGTTGCAAGTTACCCCGTTTGAAGGTATTATATTTTGCCAATAGCATTCCTTCAGTATTGCGAAGTGCCCGTCCAAAATAGAAACTCCAGAATTGTTTCCATCGATTTATCAATTTATTCTACCCATGGTCGCGTCTCTGCTCAGGTTTACCAAATAGAATTGTGCGGATGTTATGCGCAAATTCTTAACATGTGTCAGATGTGGTTGAACATTTCCATCCGTTTCGTGCCAACTCTTCGTTTTCTCAATGGAACTGTATTGTCTCAATTGGAAAATGAACAAATTACTTTACCCTGGCCGGGATCTTTCAGTGAGCCCATTAATCCCCCATATCATTGTCACACAAGCTAAAGCCTCTGTACCGAGAGTATAAGCCAGCGCCACGCCAGCGAGTAACACACGCCCCCATTTCGTTAGCCTCAGCACTCGAGTGCCTTCTGCCCGCGCAATCACATGATCGGCAACGGCGTTTTCACAAACAACTCGGTAATAAATACAAATAACATACCCTTTGCAACCTCATCTCCGCGTGTCGACTGCCATGCCGTCGCCGTCGCCATCATCATCGTCATTCACCTCCATTGACCACAGTCAGTGAGTTATTTTCGCACCAATGCAAATTATTTTTAGAATCCGCAGCAATGGATTTACGTCCGACATATACAATAAGCTAAAGGTACTTGGTGGCCGCAGTCTAACTCCGTAACGCTTTGCTCTCATCTCTGTTGAATCTGCATGAGCTGACGACGATGACCGCCTTACCATTAGTTGTCGGACGGACAGCTATCCATCAGTAAGCCGTCAGGTTCACGCGCGCGAAAAGCAACGAGATCATTTTTGCATTATTCTGGACGCGTCAGCCGATGTCAATATGTTCTGACTCCTTCCTGGTGCTGCTATCGGGATATGCTGCTGCCGTTGATGCATGGGGTGGCAAGAGGCATCTCCACCCCCAGAAACAGCAGCAGTCAATGGTTAGTTTCCACTTCGTACAAGGAACCACCAAACTACCCAAAATTGAGTTCGTTTGACGCAATCCCATAGTTCCGCCCAATAAGCCAAATTTGAGTAAATCGATTAAACTCACACTAGGTAAATTGCCTTTACCTCCAGCAAAAAAATATACTTGAGAGTAGGTAAATTCAACCCAAGACCCCCCCCCCTCATTCAACCCAAATTTGAGTATACCTACATACCTACAGATGTTAAAGAACATGCGCCTAAATGGAGGCATGCACGCATATGGCCTCCACTTTATCATCTTACACAGATCGAAAAGATAGTGTAAATTTCTGTGACATATAATGCACATTATTGGAGCGTGAGATTTCACAGAAGTTTACATGACATATCATGTAAATCACAAGAAAAATCATGTGAACTTCCATTATATGTCATGTAATTCAACATGACTCAGAGTTTTTACATGACATATAACACAAATTTACATGATATATCATGTAAACCATCATAACTGGAAGTTTACATAACTAAAATAAAGTTTACATCTTATGCGATTACTGTTTGTCTGGGTATGGGACCTAATTGGAATCAAAAAAAATTCGACTGGAGCGAGAATTTGATGTTTGTCCCATACTAATCCTCACTGAAACAACACGAGAAAAAAAAAAATTTCCCAATTCATGACAAAAAGTCATGAAATCATATCATGACTATAAATGATAGACTGGGTAGACTTGTTCCATTTTTTTAAATTTACATATAACTTTTAGGAAAACACAAAAAAGATCCGATTTTTGCAAAGAATGCCATGTAAATATCTACATTATTTCATGTTTATACACATCAGAAGGAACTCAAATTGTTGTTGAAAACCCTGTTTCCAAAACTGGGTTTTTATGAAGGCATGTTTTATGATGCATTTTACATTTTTTCTTTTTTTTTTGTATCTGTACTAACGAGATTTTTAGCCCTTGGCTAGTTCATCTCGGGACCCACGCTTTACTTCCCTTCCGAAGGAAGAACTCACATTTTGTGAGTTTGTCGGGAGTGGGATTCGATCCCAGGTCCTCGGCGTGATAGTCAAGTGTTCTAACCATCACACCAGGACCGCTCCGCATTTTTTACAAAAATGGATGACGCTTGATCCCTATTTGAACACACAAGTTTTCTTGTATTATTGATTTCAATTTGTGAGACTTCCTGATTTTTTTTAAAAGAATTTACCGTATTTTGAAAATGTAATGACTTGTTTCCCCTGCAGAACTGAAAACAAACCAGTAGCTGAGTGCAATGGACAGTCTTAATCACTCGTACCCAAAAGATAGTCTGTTGTCCAAATGTAGTTTTGGACTAAACTATGCTTGATTCCTAAACTATTTTTGATTCCGAGAAACATGGGGGGAAACAAGTCTTCCCAATCTCCCCCACGATGGTTATTATAAATAATCCATTTTAAAAAGAATTGTGGTTGGCAAAGACCACAAACATATTCTTGTTTTCATTTATCAAAAATTGCAACACTGAGTCATGGATCCACGGCTCTGAGTCATAACATCATAAAGCAGTGTCATGAAATCATGTTTCGAAACAAACAGGTGCCAGCTTTCTACTCGTTACACCAATCAGTGAAGCTATTTGTTTGTTTTTCATGCCCATCCTGACGGGCGTTGTTTCGTGCGTAAGACAACAAAGTACTTTTTAAATTCTTATGCGAGGTATGAACTTCAAACGGTATCGCTCAAGTAAATTTCGTTCAGTGTATTATTTTTCCGTGACTGGAATGGTCAAGAAATTTAACACAGCAAGCCCCATTTGATTTGACGTTTCGTTTCAGCTCCGTACTAGGATCCGGAATAAAACAACGAGTTATTATTTCTTGAGCGATTCCTTGCCTGAATTTTCCACGCATCGGGATAGGCCAAGAAATTTCTTGCGTTCTGCGTACTACCCATTAAAAGTGTAAGTATCTTTCACCTTCTATCTAATTATTAACAATATGCCTGTAGTTGTAGAGGTTCGACTGGGAAGTTGACTTAATTCTCGGGGATTTCGGCTTTCAGTCAAAGAAAAGCGTTGATTTTCTTACCTCATCGCCAACGTTTCGATCCAGATGTTGGGATCTTCTTCAGGGCCTGCGGTTTATTCGTTTAATTAGGATGGTTAACAGACTACATAAAGACTACACTTACTCGAAATTAATCAATTTTGTCCAATCCCGTGTACATCTCACGGTTGATTGTCTCGTTTTGAATTTGCACTGCACAAGTCTCACTGTGAATTTAAAGCCGTCAGAGAAGTAGTTTTGGGAACACGGAATATAAGGGTACATACTTTACTGCCAGCACCCCCGAAGGTAGTGGGTGGGTGGTACAAAATGGGAGGTCTACACCAGGAGGATCCACGACACTTGCCAACACTGCCAGAGCTAACAGCTGATCGAACATTACTGAGGGATTTGTATATTGTGTGGTGTTTGGGTGGTTGTGTCTGTCTGCGTTAGTTGGGATGGGTAGTCGATGGATTCGGGTCGATTATAACTATTTGTAGACGACGCACGACTCTCCTCTCTTCGGGTTTTGATAGAGGAGAGTAAATGTGCGTACGCACAGCTTAGATTATCGGTGTCTGTCCGATGGTTGACCGTGTTGGATGTAGTCGCGATCTGGCACATTTCCGACACTTGCAGAGCTTGCTTCTTGTATGTTATATCGACGATAGTGGGATTGCTAATGTTGAACCGGTGTTGGTGGGTGATGCAATGGTTGATCAATGCTGATTTTTCCCGTAGTTGTTGTACTGGAAGATCGGTATATTGCTGACCTTGCGCTAGATGCTGTTCCAGTGTGTTGACATGAAGAAGATCCCAACATCTGGATCGAAACGTTGGCGATGAGATAAGAAAATCAACGCTTTTATATGCCTGTAGTGTTAGCTTCTTTGTAGTGTCAGAATCATAATGTGAATTTTCACCCCTATTTTGTGATTCTAATAAATTCAACATAAATTAAGTAACCGAAGTTAGGAACCACTAAAGAGTGATTATATCAAAGTCATATATCAATACAAAAATTATAAGAAATCATAAATGACAAGAACAAGTTTCATAAATGAAGCATTCGATTTCATGCGTCATGATATTACGACTCAATATATCGAGATATTCATCACAGTTGTTTACTTACTTTATATGATGTTTCGCCAAATTCGCGAGTGTATTCCGAAGCACATCCATAATCACCAAATCTTACCTGGAAAGAATACAAAAGAGTTATATTATTAATATGAGAATACATGTTTTTTATGCTAACGGTCTTTGAATACTGAAGTTACCGTGCCATTAGTAAACTACCGCTCCCAAATTCATCCCATTAAAAATAAAGCGATTACGGCTCCGAATTATTCCGTTCTTTTAACTATCATACGAGCTCACTTCTAACAAAAACAAAAATCACAAAAAAATAAGCAACAAAATAAACAGCGGTTCAATCCTTTGTTTTGAGTTGAATGATAAATGGAATATAAATTCCCAACAAATTCTGTAGGCGATGCATAAGCTTACTACGACTTAGTAAAACAGAAATATTTCTAACAAACAACTTTTGCAATTAAAATTTTGTGTTCGTATGTTGAAATGTTGACCATGTTATCCATTCCTTTATCTTGATTTTCATGTTGATTTCTCGATTTACTCACGAAAAGTACTAAAATATTTTTATTTGTGGAGGTTCTTTAACAGCCGAAACATTAAGCTATGCTATTCGCTCCATTCAGATCATCAATATCGCTCTGTTGTAGAAAAAAGGACATTAAAAACATGAACGGTGTTTTCCTAGTTACTTCAGTATTCGTATTTGTTCAAAGGCAGTAATCACCCATGGGCTCAGAGTGACAGAAGCATGCAAATTTACAGTCTTGGACGAAAGTTTTAACAAAACTTATTTTTTGTTATTCAATTAGGGGATTCACTAAACAGCGTGAACCGATTCAACTGATTAACCATTAAGGACGCGTGCCATCAAGCAACCGAATCTGCACCGCGCTCGCGCTGTTTACGACGAGCGAGGTTTTTTGGTAGTGTTGTACTTTTTACAACAGCGCGCGTCCTGAAGGGTTAAACATCACAATCACCAAGGCATTTGATTATTTCATTCGCAATTTCATGAAACATTTTAATAATCAGATAATAATGGCTTACACAATTATTTAATCTGTAAGTGAATACCCCTATTAGGGTAAATTTATATAAATTATTTATCGTTTCCAGAGCTCAATTCTAAATAATCCATTTGTTTTCCGAACTATACGGAAGATGACACAGCCCAGTTTATGATGTTATGATGCTTTGTAAGTATGCTTTTATTACTTTTCTAGCTAGGTAATGCTCAAATTTGTTCAGAATTTTATGAAAATTCAGTAAAATTACTCCCAAAGTCAAATTATTGTATCTCTAAATGTTTTTGAACACAAAACCCGAACTATTTTTTAATTTTTTTAATAGGGGAAATTACCTATTCTCGGCCGTTTTGTTCTCTTCGTCTTAGGGGGTTTTTGACACCTATTGAACTCTGAGTTGATCTCAAATCCTTCCCAACTAAGCTGAATTATATGGCCAATTTTCAAGCAGTTTGGCTGACAAAAACCCCCCATGACGAAGAGAACAAACCTGCCGATAATACCCATTGTCACCCTATATTTTTTTGTGAATTTTATTATTAGTACAGGGTACCAGACCTTAGTAAATAATGGAAAGCAAAATTTAACCTTCCGTAACTCGCGCGGTTGGGCATTACCGCCAGCATCAAGCTAATGCTAAGTACAAAAAGCGATTTTTTTTCAACGTGTTGTACAAAATACAACAGCGCATCACTCGAAGGTTACTATCAGACCTCATTCTTACATGATTTCCAATGTTGTCTTCATTTTTAGGTAGTTAAGTTCAATTTAAAGTGTAAAATCAGCAAAAGTATGGTGATTTATGATTATTTCCACCCTAAAACATGCTAAAAATAAAATTCGGTAGTTACCGTAGAACACCACCCTGTAGATTATAAACCTATACCTAATTCGATTCGCTGTTTTAAAAGTTCGGTTGCGAGTACATAATATATCTTTAAGCGACAAGGGACCGTGCATAGACCACGTTCAATTGCCAAAGTTCTGAAACCTTTTATTTTCATATTTTTCTCAAAACTGCACAGTTTTCGTC
>NC_085137.1:213068847-213092894 GCF_035046485.1 Aedes albopictus
GGTAAAAACCACGAAGTCAGCATGGACGAAGGCATGGACAATATGAAGTTAAAATTAACCTAAATTAACTATATTTTTGTAATTGCGTTGCGAATTCCCCTACTTTTTACTCGCGGAAACAATGTTAAAACGGCCTACTTTTCTTCACTGAAGCAAAGGTGCCGAAAAGTAGTACTTTTCGGCACTCTTTAGAGTCCCGCGAGCCTCGTTGGATAAACGTACAACTCGTGCTGAAAAAATCATCATTTTGCAACTTGTTGCATAAATAACTCTTTAGCGCGCGCCTTGGCGCGCACCTATTTTAAATTTTCATACGATTTAGTGTGCTGTCGCGTGGTTCTCAGCGCTACCAACACACGTGGCTCTCGGCGATACCAACGCAACGCGGCAAGCCGTGGACCTATCGGGTGGCAACTAGAAATCCTCTACATAGAGATGAGCGGAAGTTACATACGTCGATTCGGCAACGCTGTTTGTTTTGTTTACAACAGCTGCCAACACTTGCTACAAAGCTAGATGTTCAAACTTTGTGCGTGACTTCGTTGTGGTTCAAGTTGTTTTGTTTACATTTTCTAATTATGGTAGAATTTTTTTTTTAAATTTTGTTGAAATAGCGGAGCAATCTAAGAAATCTGAAATTCATTGCAAAAGTGTTACGCTAATCATATCGGCAGAAGTGAAGCAAGAAGCAGCAATGGAAGTTTTTTCGACAAGTTCAGCAACAAAAGTGTCGTCATAAGCATGAGCTTTTGAAAGCAGAATTAATATTTTTTTATCTTTTTACTAAACATACATAGGGTATTGATTCCCTTATTAAGCATGTGGCTCCCATTTTCATCCTACGAAAAACGCAGGATTGAAGCTGTTGGAGTCTTTGACTCCGGAACGTCCTTCCCGGTGGAACACGACAACGAGCAGAGTATCGACGACACGCGGCGGACACTAGCCAAGAACCCAGCGGACGCAGGGAATCGGAATCTGGGATAAATAATTAGAAACTCGCGAGGAAAAACTACGATTTAACAAAGAAAGATTTATTCGGTAGCGCGGACACGTTTACAAGACGCGGCAAACTTTGTTGTAATAATAATTGTGTTTTGTCTCTAGTTGAGCGAGGGGTGTGCGGATGTCTAGTCGTACAAATGGAAAGGGCGTAATCATTGCCTCCCGACACTCCTCCTCAATGTGCAGCATCTTTACATTGTAACCCCGAGCATTTCCCGGAATCGCTCGAGTTTGATCGGTCCCAACGGCTTGGTTAGGACATCAGCAGCCATAACGTCGGTCGGGCAGTACTCCAGGGATAACTGTCCAGTCCTGCAGAGCTCCTCCACGAATCGCTCCTTCGTGTCGATGTGTTTCGACCTACGACTTGATCTACCTGTCTTCACGAACGTTATACAACTCTGGTTGTCCTCTCTTAGAATCGTCGGCTTCAGCTGTTCCTCGTCCAAATCCTTCAGGAGGTGTCTCAGCCAAATGACGTCTTGGCTGGCCTCGCAAAGCGCAACATACTCGGCCTCCATCGAGCTGAGTGTCACGCACGTCTGACGTCTGCTAGCCCAAACTATCGCTCCGTCGCCGTATTTGAAGACAAATCCCGACGTTGATCGGCGGGTTTCAACATCGTCAGCCCAGTCTGAGTCGCTGTATCCCGTCAATACACTACCAGAACCCGCTCTCAGGTGTAGGTAGTAATCCTTCGTACCGCGGAGGTACCGCAATACACGTTTGGCAGCGATCCAGTCACGTTCTGTGGGCTTAGCAAATTTCCGACCAAGTATTGCTGCGCTAGCAGCGACATCCGGTCGAGCACATACCGAAAGATAGAGAAGGCCACCCACCAGGCTTCGATACTGCGTCGGATTATCGAGTTCATTGCTGGCATCCACGGTTTTGGCGTACTCTGGATCCATAGGACTTTTCGCTGCTTTGGCCTGGCTCATCCCGAATCTGTCGATCAGCTGATCAATGTAAGCCAGCAACCGAAGTTTGAAAGCTCCTTCTTCGCGCTTCACCTCCATGCCTAGGAAGTGACTCACGTCTCCCAAGCAAGTCAGCTCGAACTCTCCGGTGAGAGCATCAATCACCCGCTTGATCTCTCCATCATCAGCCGAAGCGACGAGCATGTCGTCAACATATACTAATAGAAAAACAGTTTTACCACGTACCTTTCTGATGAACAGACACTGGTCTGCCGTTGACTGTTGGAAACCAAGCCGGCCAAGAACTTCCTTCAGCTTCAAGTTCCAACACCTTGCCGACTGTCGCAGGCCATAAATGCTGCGCCGCAGCCGGCACACAAGCTCCTCCTGACCCGGAACAGCGTAGCCCGGCGGCTGCTTCATTAGCACTTCTTCTTCCAGTTCGGCGTTTAAATAGGCCGTTTTAACATCAAGATGTTTAACGGCGAGTCCTTTCTTCGCGGCCACAGCGAGGAACGTGCGGAATGTCGCGTGTTGTGTTACAGGGGCGTACACTTGATCAAAGTCAACTCCGTACTTTTGCGCAAAGCCTTGCGCCACTATGCGGGCTTTACACTTCACCACTTGTCCCAACTCGTTCTTCTTCACCTTAAACACCCATTTTGAACCAATCACTTTCCGGCCTTTCGGCTGGGGCACCAGTTCCCAGGTATTGTTCCGGCGGTGCGACTCAAGTTCATCGGCCATCGCATCCCGCCACACTTTCTTCTGTTTGGCTTCTTCGACACTGTTGGGTTCTTCTTCCACGCATTCCGCACTTCCCGCTGCGATGTCCAGCACGTATTCGTTCAAATATTGAGGCACAACACCCCGGTTCTTCCTCACAGGTCGCCGCACTTCACGAGCCCTGGGCTCTTCATTATCACTCATTGATTCATACATACTTCGGTCACTGTCATCGTCATTGAGTTCATGTTCACGTTGTTGATCACTAAGCGGATCTTCCCGCGCACTTTTCGGTGTATTCACACCCACTGATTCTTCACCATCCTTCTTCAACGGCAGGATCTTCACTTTTTCAACAGCGGCACGTTCTTCCTCCTCAGGAACTACCGGGAACTCCACCGACGACGATCCATTTCCCAGCTCGATGAATCGTGCATCTCGGCTCACTGTGATCTGGTTGGTAGCACGATCGACGAATCGGTACGCCTTGTGCTCCATCGAGTACCCAACCAGAGTCAACTTCCGGGCTTTGCTCTCCATTTTCGACCGCTTTACCGATGGCACATGCACGAAGGCTTCGCTTCCGAACACTCTCACGTGGCTGAGGTCCGGCTTCCGTCCCCACCACAGCTCGTACGGGGTGCGCTGAACGGATCTTGATGGTAGACGGTTCTGGAGGTAAGTGGCCGTCAGCACGGCCTCACCCCAAAAACGCTTCTCCAGACCGGCGTCTAGCAACATACAAGTTGCCATCTCGGTAATTGAGCGGTTTTTCCGCTCTGCGACTCCGTTAGATTGCGGCGAATATGGTGTGGTGTATTGCGGCACGATCCCCTCCTTTTTGTAAAAGCTTCGCAATTCAGAGTTATCGAACTCTCCTCCGCCGTCAGAGCGGATTACGCGGGGCTTGCGCCCGAATATATTTTCCACCCACCGCACAAAATCTTTGATATTTCCCGCAGCCTCTGATTTGCTCTTAAGCAAATACGTTACAGCGAACCGGCTGTGATCATCAATCAGATGCATTACCCAAGTAACCACGAAGCCGTATATAAGTGCATCAATTTTGCCCTATATTTATATTTAAAATTGTGAATATAATGCTGCATTGCTTTATACCCCTCATTGAAGCAATATTAAAGTCGAAAAGGGCCCCACTAAAATCAAATAAGTGCCACATATTGCAGCACGCTGACAGCCATTGCTAAAGTAACATAAATGCATGTGCTGTATATTTGCATTTGCACATGCTTAATACGTGCAACACGAAAAACCAAAACAAAAATCTATTTTTAGCACCGTTTTGTTATCGACGGTACTGATGCCCCTCACACATGACTGGTTTTAACCATTATTTTTTTGTCGCCGGGTCGGGAGTCGAACCAGAAGTGTTGAAGACCGCTAGATGAGTTCCATCGCGCTGGTGCCTTGGACCGTTTCTGCTGCAGTGATAACAACAGATTTTTCATTAACTAAAAGGAAACTGATCTTCTGTCTCAATCATTGCAGTAGAAGGCAAAACGACTATGTCATATGTAATAGAATACAGTAATTCATTACATTCTGATAAATAAATAATGCATTTTAGAAGATATTTAATCAATATAAGAAAACTAAAACGACGATTAAAACACCCTTCGCACACTGCTCATATGCTAATTGTGATTTCCATCATTATTGGCATATGATAGCAGCCTACAGAAAAGAGAAAAGGTCATCTCTAAAAAGGTTTTGCTATCGTCGATCGATGGATCAAATGGGGATTAAGTTGGTCGCGAGTCGAACCAGAAATGTTGAATACTGATGGAGCTGACCGTAAAGTTGTCCAATCTTCTTGATTTGATTTGTTTACCATTAGAGTCAAGCTTTTATAATTGTATTGTTAGAGCAAACTTTGCTAGTTTGTACATTGCATTTATTCAGTTTTTGCAGTGTTGAATTATTGAATTATCTTATATCACCTTTTAATGAACCCTTATGTAAAGAAAAATGCAATGCATCATTACATTGATAATGCCAATCTAAAGGATTATTGCATGACAAGTGTGGAATTACTGCATTTCGCATTGCAAATGTTGATATTCAGTCTAATTCGTGCAATGATATAATGCTTGTGGTTACTTGGGTACATACCGGTTGCCGCTCGGAGTCGTTTCCTTCATAGGCCCACACAAGTCGGTGTGAATGATATCGAGCACTCGGTCAGACTTTCGCTCTTCAACCGGCGGAAATGGAGAGCGGGCCGACTTCCCCTCGGCACAGCATTCACAAACAATTTTCAAGTTACATTTGCTTACCTTGATTCCAGTCGCCATTTCGTCTTTCACCAGGCGTTCCACTGCCGTCCAATCACGGTGGCCTAGGCGACGGTGCCACTGATGTCGGCAATGCTCCGAATGCTGACCAACAGTAGCGGCCAACGAAGTCGCTCCCTGGCGCAGATGGTACAATCCGCTGCTTCGTTTACCTGTTGCCACCACATCTCCGTTCCGGTTGGATATCTTGCAATCATCCTCACCAAAGGTCACACTCAAGCCCTTCCGTGCCAGTTGGCTCACGGAAATCAAGCTCGATGCAAGTCCCGGCACGAACTGTACGTCGCTCATTTCTATCTTCACGGCGTTCTCCTCGTCGTCGACACCATACAGCACACCACTTCCATGGCCGTATATCTGGGTGCGGTCTCCATCGGCGAGGGTAATCCATCCACCTTGGTACTTCTCCAACGAGGAAAAGAACGACTCGTCGGAGGTCATATGAGCGCTGGCTCCGCTGTCGATTATCCACGACGAAAATCCACTACCGGCGGTGAACGCGACGCTTTTCGCCTCGGTGTGAGCCGATTTAGCTTTCACGTTCTCTTTCTTCGTTGCTTCGTCCCTCTGGGACGCAAGGTACTTCCGGCAGTTGCGCCGAAGGTGGCCGGGCTGCTTACAATAATGGCATGTTCGGGATTCCTTACCTTGTTTGCTTTTCGTGGTACTCATCTGGGAGCGCATCGCCTTTTCTGGTTTAGACGCAGGCCCATCTCGCTCCCGGCGACGCTGAAACTCGTCCATCAAACGCGCTTTGACGATGTCCATCGAGATTTCGTCGTCCGCCCTGCTGTCGAGCACCGAAACAATCCCATCGAATGACGGGGGAAGGCTGCGTAAAAGCATACAAATTTTCGTGTCGGCATCCAAACGCGTGCCGGCGGCATCCAGTCGGTCAAACACAGTGGGGTGACACGGCTGTCAAACTCGGTACATCGCCGCTTCACCCAACATCATTTTTGGTACGGCGCGTTTTGGTACCCACTTTCTGGTCGGTTTACCCTAACTTGCTCCTGATTTTCGGGTGTGTGGCTCGTGTGTTGCTAGTGCTTATTTCAGAAATTACACATTTCAAACGAAATCGTTGTTTTTGATGATTGTTTCTCATTCCTTATCACTTTGCACGATATTATATGTAGCAGCGAAGCAGTGTCGATGTTTCCAGCGCATTTTTCCATGAATTAAGCAATCAAAACAAAAACATTGGACGCCATGTTGCTTTGAATGCTGGGTAGATGATTCTGGCCCTTCGTCATCCCCCTGGTCAAACAGCTCATCCATTTCGCTCAGGTGCTGTTCTAGATCACCGTTTTCCCCTAAGTTAACCGCGCACAATCGCTTCAATAGCGATACCCGAACCGAACGACTGGTTTTCTCGTGATAGCACTTCAACGCTTCAAAAACATCACGCGCGAACCTCTTGTTTTTAACGAGCGGAAGCTGGCTATCCTCCAGCAGCAAAACGATTGTCGCTTTTGCTTTCCTGTCATCACTACACCAATCTTCGTCGCGGTCTTCTTCTTCAGTTGGGACCGGATCATTCACTATGTGCCAAAGATCTTCACGGCTGAGCAGCATTTCTAGACGTATTTTCCACGTCTGCCAGTTTTGTCCATTTAGCTTTGGCACAGCAAATCTCGCGTCTGCCATCGTTCACTTTTCGCGCACTACCCCAAGCACTAACCGCTCACGTTTCCAATGTGAGATCGAATGTAAACACAACACACTTCGAGTCGGGGGGACTCGGCTCTTCTTCACTCACTTTTCTTCGGGCGTCGCGCCGACTGCCCGGAACAGCATGGAAAACGTAACGGTTTCTTCACTCGCTCTTCGCAGCAAGCAGTAGCTTTTTCGTTCTCCTTTTCACCCGGAGAAGTGTCACTAACACTTATCAATCTTCGCTCCCGTTGCTCTAACACCGAGCGGAGCACTCTCCCACGATTTCTTCTTTCTCCAGCAGAGGGTATAACACAACCTCAAATCTTCCGGCGACGCTGGGGCTTCTCCCTGGGGCACATAACCTGTTGGAGTCTTTGACTCCGGAACGTCCTTCCCGGTGGAACACGACAACGAGCAGAGTATCGACGACACGCGGCGGACACTAGCCAAGAGCCCAGCGGACGCAGGGAATCGGAATCTGGGATAAATAATTAGAAACTCGCGAGGAAAAACTACGATTTAACAAAGAAAGATTTATTCGGTAGCGCGGACACGTTTACAAGACGCGGCAAACTTTGTTGTAATAATAATTGTGTTTTGTCTCTAGTTGAGCGAGGGGTGTGCGGATGTCTAGTCGTACAAATGGAAAGGGCGTAATCATTGCCTCCCGACAGAAGCGCTGTTTGTTTTGTTTCTTATTTTTGTATTTTTTGTTAGAAGTGAGCACCCATGAAAACAAAAAGAACGGAATCAATCGGTGCCGTAATCGCTTGTTTTCGCATAAGATGAATATGGGAGCGTGAGATTACTGATGGCACGCATACCCTATGCCGCCAATATCTCGATATTAAAAATAAATAATTTTAATTTATTTTGTTCCGATTGCAATACCGTTCAAACGACGCCTTCCTACGAACGATAAGCATGTTCATTTGGCTCACACTTTGACAGTTCTAGACCAACATTTGAAAAGGGCGGAAGAGCCAAAATGTAAACAAATCCCTTTTCAGCATAGTTTGATGAAACAACTCATAAACATATGATTTTTCCTGACGTTAGCTCAAAAATGAGTTTCCACTTCTGGAAAACAATAATTTAAATAAAGGCGGATTTCCACATCTGATTTTTATCACTTCATTTGGTTGTTCCGCCAATGATCTTGCGCCTTTGAAAAAAGCACACAAATGCACAAAATTGTTAACACTGTTTAATAAACATTGGAGAACAGCTTCTCGCCATTCATATTTATCAAATTTACATAAAACTTTTACTCCCACTTTTGATTAAAGTCGCCCCAAACTACTTACACCGTTATTGAAAAGCCTTCGTCATTACGTCGTGCTTCGGCGCCCATCAAAATGTCTGAGTGGAAATCTGCCGCGCACTTATTGCTCTTGTTGCGCACGGATGGTTCTTACGCCCAAGATCAAATCGTGCGTTTTTCATCGTAAAATTCAATATAGTCGCTGACTGACTGAAATAAGTGGCGATAATATGGCTTCAATGTCTATTCAGGATATATTTTCTCCAAAGGATTTGGATGATATGCAGCTGGTAAAGCTTCAGTGATAAAAATGTTGGCGAATGGTCTCAAATCTATTGACAGGCATAGGTCACAGCAGGTAGATTCAGCAAAAAGTGATATTGGGAACCAGGCCCGTGCACAGAAAAGGCGACAAGGGAGGGGTTTTACCCAATTTTAGCAAAGGGTGAAGGAGGCCTAGTGTATAGAGTATCGGCAATGGGAAGAGTTTAACCCCCAACACCCATCCGTTGTACACGGGCTTGTTGGGAACATAATATGCTGCCTGCGCTTCCCCATCGGTACTGTAGCTATATTTTTTTTTTCAACGCGCATTATGGACAATGGCAGGGACAACTCCCTCCTTTGCTGTACGATACTAGATAAACTGTAAAGAGTTGTTGTTCATAGATAAGAGTTAGAATATAGATTTCAATCGAAATCTGATTTCCATTGCATTTTACTCATTGTTATTTACCACTCCTCGTAGGCAACGTCAAGAGAAAATTTCCTTCCTCCTCCATTGTCCAATGTCAGATAAACTTCAATTAGTTACTTTTAGTTAAGAAAGCTTCAAAATCAATTTACTGCAGTGGATCAGGTTCAAAATCTATTGCATTCCACTTATTTCGATACAAAATTTCTTCGGGCGTAACAACAAAAGCGATCGATTCTAGGTAATATTGACCAGGCGTATTTCCAGTGCTGGCGACCAAGCGGCGTAGCATGTCGGGCGTAATGACCAATGAGTTTTTATTTGGGCGTAATTTTCATTTCATTCATTTTCTTCAAGGAAAAACGCTTGTTTGTACTTTTTGACATAAAATCACCAAGAGGATAGAGTTTTCTTCTAAAACAACGAAAAAGATTGAGTGTACACGCACAAAGTGTTAAATAGGAATTAGTTTTAGATTGTGAAACTTTGCAAGCGTTTTTCTCGATTCTAACATTTTGGATATCCGCCCTATTCACATGTTGGTCTAGAGTTCTCTCTGCACGATTGGCTCACAATGGCCGCCTCCGCAGATCTCTATAATGTAGGATTACTAGTGGCAACCTTCTGCTTAGTTACTAAACTTGTTGATTAGAAATAAAGAACCATTCTGTATTTTACCGTCATAGAAAAAGGACGTTTTCTTAATTGTTCCAATACAGAACAATTAACAATTATTGGCGACGAAAGGAGTTCAAACCTACGTATTATGAAGATGGAAGGTTACGGTCCGCCAAGATTTACCCTGGGAGATCAATGGGAGATGTACCAGGAACGTTTGGAGCAGTACTTCGTTGCGGTTGATTTGGAAGAGGAGCGTAAATCCGCTGTACTCCTAACAAAAAGTGACCAGATGATCAGAGCTCCAACGCGGGACATTAATTTGGAAATGCATAGTAAGGTGAAATCATGATTTTTTTTTGTTAACGAATACGTAACGATTTTTTTTATTCGTAGAATACGAAGCACTCATTTCTTGTACCAAACATATCTTTCTGCATTGTGAGCTTCGCAGAAGTGAGACAAACTCATAAACATTTTTTCTACAGTCTTCAAAAGAAACCTGATAATTAAATCTAGCTGTCAAAAATGGTTTTAATATTTCAACTCTCAATTGCTTTTAAAATTAAAATTAAGGTGGTTCAAACTTCGTACACAACTGAAACAAAAATCGTTTATTACAGCATTTTTGTCTGACAAGCATGACGTGAACTCTTCATTTTTTTGAGATTATTATTACCCTCCAAGTGCCTGAAAATGTTCTGCTTGTCCAATTTTGTAATTTGCGTATTTACTATTTTCTTATGTAGCTCGGATGCTTCTCTGTCAACATTGGTTAATTTTGTGGAGAGGAGCAATGCACACCCGTTCCACCTTAAGCACCTTGCTTTTCCACACCCGTGACCCCTGCGCGCTGGCGATCCCTCGCGCAGTGCTACCAACCGAAGACGATCGACCGAGTCATTCCAACCGCCATCGTAGTGCGACCGACAAGTGTTTCTACAAACTTGTATTTCTTTGATTAATAAAAGTTCACGTTCAAGTAATCGCGAGTGCCTTGATTTACTTTCTCTCCCGAATCCATTCGCTGACTTTTCCGCTGCGTAGCCGTGACTAACCGTCAGGTGATGGGCCCAGCCGGATCGGAGTGAAAAAGTTGCTGGAAACAATTGGCGTCGAAGAGCCATTTTGTTCGGTGTTTCGCCTCGTGTGCCCCCTCGAGAGTGAGGAAGAGGTGAAGAAGAAGAAGAGCATAACCGCGAACGGCCCCGTGTGTGATCGGTGTGAGCGAACATAAACAAAAGTCGATTGGGTCGGAAAAAGTGAACTGTTTCGTCGGTGCGAAGATGGATCCGCGTTTCGCGATTGCCAAATTAAACGGCACGAACTGGCAGACGTGGAAAGTCCGCCTTGAGAATCTGCTTTCCCGTGAAGATGTGTGGCACACGATTGCCGAAGATATTCCGGATGACATGAGTGAAAAGTGGAAGACGGCCGACCGCCGTGCAAAGGCGACGCTGATGCTGATGCTGGAGGACAACCAGCTGTCACTCGTGAAGCAGTGTGTGCACGCCCGCGACGCGTTTGAGGCATTGAAAGAATACCACCAGAAAACAACGCGTTCTGTTCGAGTGTCTCTCTTAAAGAAACTGTGCGCGATGGATATGCCGGAACGGGGTGACCTTGAACAACATTTGCGTGAAGTGGATGAGCTTTTTGGTCGGCTCGATGATGCCGGCACCGAACTGGACATTGATACGAAGATTTGTATGTTACTGCGAAGCCTTCCCCCGTCTTTCGATAATCTCGTTACGGCTCTCGACAGTCGTTCAGATGATGACATCTCGATGGATGTTGTCAAGTCCAGGCTGATGGATGAATACCATCGGCGGCTGGAACGGGAAGGTGGGGGTGCCGCGAAAAGTGAGAAAGCGATGCGTTCCGCGGAAAACGGACAAAGTGAGAAGCGAGTATGCCACTTCTGTAAGAAGCCCGGGCATATTCGACGGAACTGCCGAAAGTTCCTGTCGTCGAAGAAAGAAAGTGATAGTGCGCCGCGTTTCCGAAAAGAAGAAAGTGCGAAGGCGAAAGCCGCTCAAAGTGACACCAAAGGAGTTGCTTTCACGGTCGGTGGTGAGACGGCCTGCTGGATTATCGACAGCGGGGCCAGCGCCCACATGACGAACGATCGCTCGTTCTTCACGGCGCTGAAGGAGTTCGCCGGTGGCTGGATAACTCTGGCAGACGGCAAGAAGACGCAGATCAAAGGTGAAGGTAGTGGTGTTCTCTATGGCATTGACGGTGAAGATGATGTGATGAAGATTGACATAAGTGAAGTGAAGTTTGTGCCTGGTCTGTCGACCAATCTGATTTCGGTTGCTAAGCTAGCACAGAAGAAATTTCAAGTGTGTTTCGACGAAGATGAGTGTCGGATTCTCGATCCGAAAGGCGTCGTTGTGGCGACTGGATGTCGTTACGGCAGCCTGTACCGTCTGAGGCTTGCTGAGACTTCACTGAAGGTAACCACCGGACAACATCGGGAGAACTGCCAACACCAATGGCATCGGCGCCTGGGCCACCGCGACTGGGCGGCCAGCGAGCGCCTGCTGAAGGAAAACCTAGCCACAGGTATGAAGGTAAGCGATTGTGGTATGCGTGTCGTGTGTGAGTGTTGCTTGGAGGGGAAATCGTCTCGGCCTCCCTTCCCTGCTGTTGCCGAACGGAAATCGACTGGGATTCTTGACATCGTGCACACTGACCTGTGTGGCCCGATGAAGACCGCCACCCCGAGCGGTAACCGATATGTCCTGAACATCATCGATGATTACAGTCGTTTCACGGTGACGTATCTCCTGAAGAACAAATGGGAAGCAGCTGAATCCATCAAGGAGTATGTGCGGTGGGCGCAAAATCTGTTCAACCGCAAGCCGAAGGTGATCCGCTCCGACGGCGGAGGTGAATTCGATAACAGAGAGCTGCGAAACTTCTATCGAGCGGAAGGCATCAAACCACAATTTACCACCCCGTACACACCACAGCAAAATGGTGTGGCTGAGCGCAAAAACAGGTCGCTCACCGAAATGGCAACCTGCATGCTGCTGGACTCGGGCCTCGAGCAGCGATTCTGGGGTGAGGCGACGCTTACCGCAACCTACCTGCAAAACCGGCTACCATCGAGATCTGTTCCGAAGACGCCTTACGAGCTTTGGTGGGGCCGAAAACCGGAGCTCGGCCACTTGAAAGTGTTCGGCAGCGAGGCGTATGTGCACATTCCAGCGGTCAAACGAGGAAAAATGGAAGGGAAGGCGCGTAAGCTTACGTTCGTAGGCTATTCTATGGAGCATAAGGGCTTCCGCTTCGTGGACCGGGAAACGGATCAAGTAACCGTGAGCCGAGACGCCAGGTTCATTGAACTCGGCAACGGATCGAACTCCATGGATTTCCCTGTTGAAGCCGTTCCTGAGCGGGATGAAGAAGACGAATTTGAGCTGCGACCTTTCCTGGAGAAGAAGGAAGAAAGCGATGCTGAGTCACCGGACGAAGATTCTGGAAGCGAAGAGTACCACGAAGTCCCGGATGAAGAGGTTCCTGAGGCAAACCGCCGATCGGATCGGCCAAATCGTGGAGCGATACCCAAACGTTACGATGATTTTGTCTTGGATTATGCTGTCGGCATCGCGGCATGCGCTGTCGAGGAACCACCGAACTTTCGAGAAGCCCTGAAGAAACCGGAGTGGAAGAGCGCGATGGAGGACGAGCTAGCCTCCCATCGGCGACTGCAGACCTGGGAGCTCGTTCCACCACCCAAAGGATGTAAACCTGTTGGGTCTAGGTGGGTGTTCAAGGTCAAACGTAATGAGCAAAACGAAGTTGTCAAGCTGAAAGCCAGAATTGTCGCCCAGGGGTACAGCCAACAGCAAGGAGTCGACTACGATCAGGTGTTCGCACCGGTAACACGCCAAGCTACTTTGAGGACGTTTCTCGCGGTGGCTTCGAAGCTCAACATGGTCGTGCGGCACCTAGACGTAAAGACCGCGTATTTATACGGATCGTTGGACGAGGAGATCCTGATGCGACAGCCCCCTGGATACGCGACACCCGGCAAGGAGGAGTATGTCTGTCGGCTCAAGCGGAGTATTTACGGACTGCGGCAGTCGGCGCGCTGCTGGCACCGTAGACTCAACGAAGTGTTGGCGAAACTGGAGTTCAAGCCCTCTGCAGCAGATCCGTGCCTATACATTCGCAGCGTAGGCAAGGTCAAGGTATTCCTGCTTGTTTATGTCGATGACATGCTGATCGGATCAACGGATGAACGAGAGGTGAAGCGGATATTCGAGTCGCTGAAGGAAGAGTTCGAGCTCACGTCGCTCGGGGAAGTCAGACACTTCCTCGGTATTGAAGTGCAGCGAGAAGGTGGAGTGTACAGCATCCGGCTACAGAAGTATATTGAGAAGCTGATCGAGAATTTCGGGATGGAGCAGGCGAAAATATCGAAGTCTCCCATGGACCCTGGGTTCCTGAAGTTAGTTGAATCTGGAGAAGCTCTTGAGGATGCGACGAAGTACCGAAGCCTGGTTGGAGGACTACTGTATCTGGCCGTGAACGCTCGGCCGGACATTGCGGCATCTACTGCAATCCTCGGCCGCAAGTTCAGTGCTCCGGGAGAGGCCGACTGGACAGCGGCGAAGCGCATATTGAGATATTTGAAGGCAACATCCGAATACAGTCTGCGACTAGGAGGAGAACCGAATCAGGCGTTGACCGGCTATTCTGATTCTGATTGGGCCGGCGACGTCGGCAGCCGAAAGTCAACTTCCGGCGCTGTGTTCCTGTTTGGTGGAGGCGTAATCTCTTGGGCCAGCCGTCGTCAAGCTTCCGTCACACTCTCGTCTATGGAGGCAGAGTACATGGCCCTAAGCGAGGCCTGTCAAGAGGTCGTATGGCTGAGGCAGCTCCTACGTGACTTCGGCGAAGAACAGAAGATCCCGACAGTGCTACATGAGGACAATCAAGGTTGTCTCGCATTTGTGAAGACGGAGCGCTCTAGCCGACGCTCAAAACATATCGACACGAGGGAGAATTTCGTTAAGGATTTGTGCGAGAAGCAGGAGATCAAGCTGGTCTATTGTCCGACAGATCGGATGATAGCTGATGTCATGACCAAGCCCCTCGGGCCGAAGAAGCATAAGCTGTTCTGTGGATTGCTGGGACTTGGAAACGTAAGTGAACCGGTAGTCCATTGAGGAGGAGTGTGGAGAGGAGCAATGCACACCCGTTCCACCTTAAGCACCTTGCTTTTCCACACCCGTGACCCCTGCGCGCTGGCGATCCCTCGCGCAGTGCTACCAACCGAAGACGATCGACCGAGTCATTCCAACCGCCATCGTAGTGCGACCGACAAGTGTTTCTACAAACTTGTATTTCTTTGATTAATAAAAGTTCACGTTCAAGTAATCGCGAGTGCCTTGATTTACTTTCTCTCCCGAATCCATTCGCTGACTTTTCCGCTGCGTAGCCGTGACTAACCGTCAAATTTAATGGATGAATTTAACTTACGAGCGTACTCGTTTGAACCGCCTGCCAGTCAATAAAGGTTTTGACACAGAGAACAGACATCCAGGCTAGAACAAATTTCATTCGGAAAGTTGTGTAAGGATTTGAATCTTTACTTGAGTAAGGTTGCAAACCAATACACGATGACAACACTAACGCCACCAAACACCATATTGCCACAGTCAGTGGTGAATTGAAACATTTCAAGTGGTGAATTAAATTAGTATGAGAACTTAACCGATTGCAGCGCCACGCTATTGCCACTTGTGTTGCCGATTTCAAATGGTCGTTAAATTCTTTACACAGTTTCAGAACTGGACTTGGACGTCTGTTCTCTGTGGTTTTGATATTCACCCATTTGAAAAAAAAAAATAACACAGCCAAAATTAATTTCCGATAAAAGTTTACTATACTGGGCTTCAGTATTTCCCTTCAGATTTTCCATCTGACTGTGCGCAGTGCGCACTTACACTGTGATAAAAGTAATTTTCTACCCTGAAGTTTGAACTTGAGGCAGTTTTGTCTAATACTTTTGTAGGGTGCCTGTACCAGTTATCGCACCACCTAAGATAAACTATTTCTACAAAAATAAGAAGAAGACCGACGAATGTAAACAATAAGTCAAACGATAGATTAGTTTCCATACTTTACAGGAAAAATATAAAACCGGAACCAAAACTACTTTTAGTATTTATTACGGCGTGTGCCAATGATAGGAACCCTGTACCAGTTATGGACACATTTGTTAATTTGGGTTCCACTTCGCACTATTTACATGCATTCCTTATGGGATTTGCCATAACTGGTACACTATGGCGAAATAGGGTGCAAGGAGGCCGAAAAGTTAAGGAAAATGATTTATTTCTACCATAATTTTACCAAATTGTGAAGTTTGAATGATTGCAATCATCTTTTGTGATCGTGATCCATTGTTCACGAAATTTTTCTTGTTGATTTATATCTTTAAAGGTTGAAAATCAACTATTGCGAATTTGAGGTACTATAGCCATAACTGGTACACTGAGCCTAATTGTACTCTTGTCACTCTCTATTTTCTTCACCGAACTGTAAAATGATGCTGCCTGACTGTTCATAAAAATCAACCAAATATTCGGTTTTTTTCCTTCAAAAATAAAAAAAAATTGCTGGGACTGCTATCGCTTGATAAAAAAAAAACTTTCAACAATTCAAACTTTACTATTACTGTAACTCAGAATCTTCATGTACTTTCTCGCAAAAATCTTTCAGTTTTTGAACTCTGATGTTGAAAGTTCCGTTAATATGTTTGATGTGATTTGTGCTTTGTACAAAACCGGTTTGACTATTTTGACTTTGAAGTAACTACAATATTGTGTATGTCTGTTGATTTTTTTTTTTTAAAGCGGGACATTTTCACGATTTGAGACGAACGCGGGACATTTAGTCAAAATGTGGGACTGTCCCGCGAAACGCGGGACGTCTGGTCACTTTATCCTAACATCGATTTCGCTTGAGGTATACCAGACGGTGAAGAATATTTCTGGTGTTCGATTTGAATAGGTCGTATGTTTGCTGTGATTCCTATGCAGATTCGACCTATTCAAATCGAACACCAGATTTGTTACCCTGCCAAACCAAACACCAAGACGTACGACGAGCTGTGTGGATTGCTGAAAGGAAGATTTTGTGCAACGGTTGTTACCTATCGGGAGAGAGCTTTGTTCTACCCTGGTTCTACCGGGCGCGGCAAGAACCAGACGAGAGCGTTTTGGAATGGCATGTGCGGTTGAAGAGGCTGTCGCTGAACTGTGAATTCGGTGAACATTTGGATCACGCTTTGAGGGACATTTTTGTCACGGGACTTCGACCTGGACCGATTTTTGAAAGATTGTGCGAAGAGGAAGATGCGGTTTCGTTGGAGGATTTGCTCAAAATAGCGTCGAAACGTGAAGCTACATTGAAGAATCGAGCGGTCCTGGAGGTGAACAAGATCGTTGAGAAGAAACCAAATTACGTTCCGAAATCATTCAAGAAAACTGGATCTGCTACGTGTTACGCGTGCGGTAAAGCTAATCATGATTTCCGCAGCTGCCAGTATCGAAGTTATGTATGCAAGATCTGCAAAGAAAAGGGACATATTGCCGTGGTCTGTCCAAGGAAGACGAAGGAAAACCTCGGACGAAAGGATAAAACCGTGAACCATTTGGAGATCAACATGGCGTACAGTGACCCTTATTGCGTGAGTATTAGCGTGAATGGAAGGAACACGAAGTTTGAGGTGGACACTGGATCACCAATTACCGTTATCTCGGAGGAATTTTATGAGTCTCAGTTCGGAGAATTTCCCCTACGCCCGTTCCAAGGAAAGCTGGTATTCTATACCGGCGACGAAGCTACACCAAGAGGAGCATTCGATGCAGTATTGAAGTATCAAGGCGTACAAGCGGTTGGTCAAGTTGTGGTGGTTGAAGGTGGAAGGAACCCTCTGATCGGAAGAGATTTCATTGGTGAGTTACTGAAAATCAAATTTAACAAAATCGATGCTGAACAAACGGAGAATTTGGAAGAGCGGCTGAAACCAGTGCTGAACCGTTATAAAGACTTGTTTGACGATTCTTTGGCCTGCTACAAGTATTCGAAAGTTAGTCTGCAGCTTAAGCCAGATGCCGTTCCGAAGTTTGTGAAGCCAAGGAAAATTCCGATTTCGTTCCAACCAAAAGTTGAAGAAGAACTGGAAAAGCTCGAGAAAACCGGTATCATTTCGAAAGCTGAGAATGCTGATTGGGGAACGCCTTTGGTTCCGGTATTGAAGAAGGACAATTCGATCCGGTTGTGTGCTGATTACCGTGTAACAGTGAATCCGTTTCTGGAAGACAAACGTTACCCTATGCCCACAGACAAACAGACGTAACACTCTGATAGTTCCCATCGTACATTGATTTAACGGTCTTTTTCAAAATTAAATAGGTGGCCAACTGCCCACCCGTGGCGCTCGCATCGTTTTTGTTCGAGTTTGACGTTTGCTCACTACCGCCACCTAGTTGATGGTCGGCCAAACTTAGTCCTTTTAGAATTGGGCGAATATGTTTCCGTGACTATGATTTGAATCGTGAATTGTTCGAAGTGTTACGTCTGTTTGTCTGTGCTATGCCTGTGGCCGAAGACATTTTTGCGAAACTAAACGGAGGAAAGTTCTTTTCGAAACTCGACCTGAAATCAGCATACAATCAACTTTTGCTTGACGAAGAATCGAAGAAGATGTTGGCTTAGAGCACGCATAAAGGAATCTACTATGTGAACAGATTGCCGTTTGGAACAAAACCTGCTTGTGTTATTTTTCAAGAGATCCTGGAGAAGCTGTTGCAAGATTGCCCTAGATGTGTCAACTTTCTGGATGATGTGCTGGTGGCCGGAGCAACTATCGAGGAACACCTTAAAAATCTGTCGAGAGTATTAGAGAAGCTTTGGGATGCTGGATTCCGGCTCAACAAAGGTAAATGTGAATTTTTCAAGCAACGACTCCAATGTTTGGGACGCATCGTGAATGGAGACGGTCTTCACAAAGATCCGGAAAAAATTCGAGCGATTATGGATGTGGCGAGACCAGCAAACGTGAAACTACTACGAGAATTTCTTGGAATGGTTACGTACTACTCGAAGTTCATTCCGAACGTATCAACTACACTTAGCCCCCCTTAGCCGATACTGTTGAAGAAGGATGTGAACTATGAATGGACTTCCGACTGCGAGGCTGCGTTCCAGGATATCAAGCTGAAGATTTTCTCGGACAACGTGTTGATTCCATACAATCCTGATTGGCCGGTAGTATTAGTTACTGATGCTTCTGGCAAAGGCATTGGTGCTGCGCTGTTTCAAGTGTGTCCAGATGGAAATCAAAGACCAGTGACTTTTATTTCAAGAGTACTGAAAAACCACGAGAAGGAATACTCTCCGCTGGATATGGAAGCTTTGGCTGTGTATTACGCTGTTCGAAGGTTGAGCGGTTATCTACTTGGACGAAATTTTACGATTTGGACCGATCATCAACCGTTAGTATCACTTTTGGACGAAAAGGCATTCCGGATATGGTATTCGGCAAGCTGCAGCGCTGGGCAGTGTTCATGGCCAATTATGATTACGAGATCAAATACATCAAAGGAGTCAGCAACAAGGTGGCCGATTTTCTATCAAGATCTCCGGTGTTGTGCTGTGAAGACGACGATATTAAGGATGAAGAAGCGATGTACCTGCAGTTCATAGAATATGAAACAAGATCATTGGTAGAACGGAAGCAGTTAGTTGTTGAAACTCGACGAGATCCTGCCCTGAGTCGTCTTGTGAACTACGTCAAGACTGGATGACCAACCAATGTACAAGACCCAGAATTGAAGAAGTTCTTCGTCCGCAGAACAGAGCTAATCGTGGAAGAGGAAGTACTGATGTGGGGTTACCGTATCGTGGCACCTACGAAACTTCGGACGTTCCTGCTTCAAGAATTGCACTCAACACATATTGGAATTGTGAAGATGAAGTCGTTGGCGAGGAATTATTTCTGGTGGCCTAGCATCGACAAGGGTATTGAAGATTCGGGTAAGCGATGTGAACAATGTATCCAGTTCCGGCCTGAATCGGGAAATGTGCTGATTTCTCCATGGAAGCTATGTTCCCGGCCATTCGAGCGAGTTCACATGATGCTGTTTTTGAAGAATAAGAACATCCTGATCATAACGGATAGCTACTCCGAATGGGTGGAAGTTTATTTGGTGAGTTCGTTGACGACTAAAGAGACCATTGAGAAGCTGGAGGATTGTTTTGGACGATTCGGAAATTGCGATGTTCTGGTGTCGGATAATGGAAGATCGTTTACTGTGGCCGAATTTCAAGAATTTTGCAAGGAGAAAAGAATACGACATCTGACTTCAGCACCTTACAGTCCCTGTTCAAATGATGCGGCTGAAAATGCGGTGAAGACTTTCAAGTATGCTTTGAAAAAGATGCTAACTGATAATAACACTTTCTTCAATGATGAACCATTATCTATTATCTTCAAATGTATCGAGCGACGCCGCATTGTACAGCGAACGAGACCCTATTAAAACTAATGTTTGGACTTGAAATGAGGACTAGATTTGGTACCTTACGAAAAGACAACGTTGTGAAACATGCTGCGAAGACATGGAAGCATAACGAAAACAAGAAAGATACCTGTTTTGCTGTTGGCGAATCGGTTTATGCGAGGGACTATCGAGATCCTGACAGACAGCGATGGATTAAAGCGACGATTTCAAGAAGGAAAAGCCAAAATATTTACAAGTGTGCTGCTGCTAAGCTGGGTATGATTACACGAAGAACCCATCAACTGATGAAATACGATTATGACGATTATAAGGACGATAACAGTGGGGGTAGAGATCCGGTTGCAGATGATGATCATGAGCCTGTTCTGGACGATGAATATCAATCGGCAGAAGATGATACATTCGATGATTCCGTTCCAGTTCAACAACAACGCGGCTACTATCGTGATGATTGAATATACGTTTCAAGAAGCAACCGAATGGTTCGCGCTCCAGACCGGTTCTAGCTTACGGGGGAGATGTGCTGTCGCGTGGTTCTCAGCGCTACCCACACACGTGGCTCTCAGCGATACCAACGCAACGCGGCAAGCCGTGGACCTATCGAGTGGCAACCTTCTGCTTAGTTACTAAACTTGTTGATTAGAAATAAAGAACCATTCTGTATTTTACCGTCATAGAAAAAGGACGTTTTCTTAATTGTTCCAATACAGAACATTTAGTAATAGAAAAATTTTACTTCTGCAAAGAAAAATAGCTAGGGGTTACCCCTAGATCCCTAAAAATAAGTCGATGGATGATTTCTGTAGAAAACTTTACTAGGAATCAGACCTCCGAAGACCGCAAAGTGATGCGACGTTCGGGGAAAATGTTATTAAGCCTTATACGTTCGATAAAATGACGAGATTTTATTGTTCATTGTTATTCCTTACATGTATGTTAAACAGCGTTGGCATGCTATTCGGCTTTTAGTCAATAACTTTTTCCACATGCCTTAGATCCCTTTGCAGTCTTCGGAGGGTTGGTTCCTCGTGAAGTTTACAACATTCATCGATTTATTTTTAGGGGTTAATAAGAGGCAACAGGAGGCAATCTGTGGCGATTTTCCTTGAAAAAGTGATTTCCCCATAGTAAATCGTATGAAAACATAAGGACAGACTTGTTAGAATCCCAAAATGGCTGCCACAATGGTCGACTTTGGCACCTACTTACGATTTTGAGCGCACATATCTCTTCGTAAACAAAACCAGCGCATCTGATCTTCTCATTTTGAGCTTATTACAAGTGAGCAAAAACAGAATAATAAAAAACATTGTTGTTTGAAGCTTGCCCAAGTAACCACAAGCATTATATCATTACACTAATTTAACCGTATTTTAGTATAGCTAATGCAAGATAACTTTTATTCTACATCTTCAAAGTGTTAAATCAGTTATTGTACATATTGATTTGTTTTAGACCGAAGTCGATATGTGAAATCAAAAATCTCCAACAAAAATTCGCCGAAGTAATATTTA
Source organism: Aedes albopictus (assembly GCF_035046485.1). Taxonomy (NCBI): domain Eukaryota; kingdom Metazoa; phylum Arthropoda; class Insecta; order Diptera; family Culicidae; genus Aedes; species Aedes albopictus. Next base: position 213,090,113 of record NC_085137.1, read on the forward strand.
ACGTCGGCATTGTAATTGAAGCGTCGCCGACACAGGCAACTCTTATGCGTCGGCGAACCCCAAATTATAATGCCGACGCCGAACTTCGCCGAAGTTTTGACTTCCGAAGTTCCAACTTTATCCCGCATTGTCAATGGACCTTTTCATTTGACGTCTTAAATCAGCTGATTGTTCGGGCGTTTGACAGTTCTTCTATGAAGATGACACGTTTTTGTTAGTAGCTGTTGTTCAAGCTTTGTAAACAAATGCATGCACGGATCTGTCACATGAAATGGCCTATAACGTACACCATGAATGCATTGTAGCATTAAGTTGTTTTGACAGTTCAATGTATACCTCTAAAGGGCCGTTGTTAAATGCTTCATTGCATTATCTTGATAAATGCTTCTTAGCAAAGAATAATGCAAGCATTTATTACTCTATACACACCATTATTAAAGTTTGCGTCGTTTTTGAAAGTTCTTTTATAAACAAAGGGAACTCTTAGTCCAGTCTAGCGTTAGAAGGTGTAATAAGAAGAGCGGGGATAAACACGAGTGGGACAATTTTCACAGAGTCCGTTCAGCTGCTTGGTTTCGCTGATGATATTGATATTTTTTTTTATCTGTATTAACGAGATTTTTAGCCCTAGGGCTAGATTATCTCGGGACCCACGCTTTACTTCCCTTCCGAAGGAAGAACTCACATTTTGCGAGTTTGTCGGGAGTGGGATTCGATCCCAGGTCCTCGGCGTGATAGTCAAGTGTTCTAACCATCACACCAGGTCCGCTCCACAATATCATGTTGAACAGGTTGTTTCAACACGACAGCTTCAACCAGCATGGTATTGCATACTTTCAGGCGTTTAAGGATTTCTGTTCCTATTTACTAAATGGATTCCAATTCGTAAAATCACGCTTCGCTAAGAGATCCAAGACCAGATTTAGACTGCACTATGATTGATCTACCGATTAAAGTGGCCATGGCGACCAAATGTTTCCTCAGAGGTATTTAATGGCCAATAGGGTGATTTTATATAGCAATATATCTATCATCGCCGACAACATGATTGGAATTGCAGAATAGCAGCTAGTAGCAGCCAAATTTGTTTTCAATGCATCCCAGGGATTCTAAACAAAGACATAGAAATAGTCCCGAAGCGAAACTCAGCGAAACTTTTTTTGTATGGAACGGTTTGTATAGGAAAAATTTGAATTTTTTAATGTGGCATCATTTAATAGTTTTACAATCAATATTTCTACGTCTGATACGTCATTCAAAAGGTTTATAAGCAAGCTTTTAGAAACTACTTGAAAAGTTTTACAATTTTCATTTAAGCCGAAAATATGCGAAGTTGAACATTTTATTAATTTTACCAAAAATTGACAATGATCTCATTCTGCTGCCAATATCTCGATAAGTATAGGGATTATCAAACCAATATTCTAGGGTTTACTGGTCCAAGTGGTCTACTTCCAACTACCGAACCTGAATCTATGTGGGTATGTGGCGGGACCATCATCATCATCATCATCATCATCTCAAATTGAATAAAGTCAATTTTCGATTTTTGGCCACCTGAATCCCCTTAGTGCGGCCTTAGCCTGATCGGTAAGGTAAGTAACAAAGCTACAATAAATGTGTTCGCCAATAAAATCCGCCAAAGAACATAACTATTTGTACGATGCGATCGTAATCACTAGAAACCGAGCTGGAAACTTGTAATCTTTTCTGAAAGTCGATACACTGGCACTAATTTATTGCTTTGCACTACGAACCACAACAAACTGAAAATGTCAAACTGTGTAAGTTCACAAGAAGTTCCTCGTAAACTTCTTTAGAACTTCCGACTTCAAAAAGTATTCCAAGTTCAGATAAAGTTCACACGCGAACCTGATTGAGCTCTAATAAATGATACAGTGACGATTCGCTCGTTGAGAGCTCGTTAGATGGGCTGCACATGTGTGGGTTGTCTCGATGGTTGAATGTTCACTGGTTGGGGCAAAACCCAACTAAAAAGCACTGTCAATGTCAAAATAGATATCAAAACGAGTTTGACGTCTAACCGCCGTCGCATCTCAGTTCCTGTTTGTGCAAGTATGTGAGTATTTCGTGACGTATTTCTCGTCACATGCGTGTGTCTAGAGCATTTTGATCAGTTGTCAGTTGCCCCAACGAACCAACACGATTCGCTAATCGGGGCGCAGCCGTGACCTAACCAGCGTATCCGGACTGTATCAGCACATATTGAGTAAAATCCCTCAGTGCTTAACAAAGCAAACATGAAGTAGTGGTTAGGCGCCGGCTTTCAACGAGGAGAACCCGAGTTCAAGTCTCAATAAGTAAAAAACATAAAAAATGTATTTCATGTCATTAGACAGTTTGGATTTCACCTGTCTCTTAAAAATAAATTACTTTTGAGAACTAAGTGCCTTTTTTTTAATTTTTTGAAAGCTTAATTTTAAGCTGAATAGCGTTAAGGGCCCATATAGCCGAGGCGGTAAACGCACGGGTATTCAGCATGACCATGCTGAGGGTGACGGGTTCGATTCCCGGTCGGTCCAGGATCTTTTCGTAAAGGAAATTTACTTGACTTCCTTGGGCATAGAGTATCTTCGTGCCTGCCACACGATATACACATGCAAAATGGTCATTGGCAGAGGAAGCTCTCAGTTAATAACTGGAAGTGCTCATAGAACAGCTGAGAAGCTGAGAAGCAGGCTTTGTCCCAGTGAGGACGTTACGCCAAGAAGAGGAGAGGAGGAGCGTTCTTTTCAGCGATAAACGTATGCTTTTTGTTAAC
>NC_085137.1:213092917-213103807 GCF_035046485.1 Aedes albopictus
AGTTGTCAAGATATCCCTCACACCTCCAACCAGGCAAGAGAATGAGACTTTTTTCTGTTTACTGTTCATCGATACCTCGATCGATACCGTCTACCCCCGTTGGTTTGAACGACACCTCATGCAAACCAAAGGGATTCATTTTTAATTTGAACTTCTAGCACAGATAACAGATGTTTATGCTAGCATACTGCATATGTGTAATCAGCAGCAATTGTCATTTCAAATGAAATAACCCAACTAGCAACCGTTTGTAGATGGCGCCACGATCGTTTTCAAATCGCTTGAATCCAGCTGTCAAACACTTGTCATGGTTATGTTTTTTGTTCATGTTTTTCATATCGATTTGAAGTGATGAACGGAAATAATTTAAGCGGCATCGGTGGTGTTGCACTTTGAGTGGTTGCCTCTCACCTTGCTCTCACCTCATTAGATCTAACTCTGAGACGAGACCGGACAACTGGCTTCTTATTAATATTCTTTTCTTCCAAAATATTTGTTGTTTATTTACGTTTCGCTTCGATCGTCGTTCGGGCTAGTGTGGCCAAACATTTTATGTTGCTTCAAGATCAAAGTTTTTTACGTATGAAACATAAATAAGAAGTGCCCATAAATTTTGTCATGAGTTTAGGGGGACGGGCAAAGGGAATTAACTTCAATAATAGTCTATTTTACGAAATAACAACAGTGTTGATATTGATATTAACACTCACGGGCTTGGGCGCAACCTTCTGTCAAATTTTCATTCTTGAAATGAGCGATCAGCTGATCCGAAACGTCTCGTAAAATGGCTCATTGATTGTCCATAGCGTGTTCGTAAATCAAAACTAATGAAGGATTAGTTCTAAATGATATTTGTAAACATAATTCATTGAAAAAAATAAATACCATAACGCTAAAGCTAGATTTTCTTCAAAATTAATCACGTATCATGATTTTCAAACAAAATAGTCACCGTTGAGATGCTGTAACTCTGCTTCCTGGTGAAAGATTAGGCCTACATTTTGACAAGAAGAATCGTCTTCAGTTTTGATTGGAGCTAAATATTTTTGTAGGATCAGCTTCAAGAAGAAGCTTCAAATGGCCAAATTGTTCAACATAGGACCACTCCCAAATTCATCATCGAAAGCAAGCGAGAAGGCACCGATTCATTTCCTTCTTTTGGTGTTATTATAAGTGATCAATTCTAACAAAAAAAAAACAAAAATAATGTACAAAACAAACCACGCTCCAATCCTTCATTTTGACTAGGCTTGAATTGGTAAAGCACCCTCCCGAGCAGTGGAAAAATCTCCATAATAACAGTTATTGAATGTTGATTTTTTTTGTAAAATTCTCAATACATTTAATTAATTATTACGAATGGGAAATTATTTCTCTTTCATTATTATATAATGCACTTTTATCATAATGAAAATGTATGCACTTTTACCATAATGAAAATATGCGTATTTACAATCGCTTTTGACAACACTGCGCACAAGCGGACGGGAACGGTCGGATGGTTTTTGCTTTTTTTTAATAGCATAAAATCAACCAATCAGCAGCTGGTCCGTTTTGGCCCCATATCGAGCTACGTATTGACTAGTCTCGTTTCAGATCTAACTTCAGTCCAAGTCGACGGCCATCTGAGCTGCGAAACATTTAAAGCCGTTGGTCCCACTCCTGTGTTGATGGGTTCGATCTGTGGGGTTTCAGGTGATGACCGTCCGTATTTGCAACAAATGATAGAAGGTGTTTGTTGGCCAAATATAGAAGGCCATGACCATACAGATGAAACCAGCAGCTCACCGGAAGTAACAAGCAAATTGAAGTTGGGATGAGTAGTTTTTCCGAAAAAGACAGATCTGTTGATCAGTTGCAGTTGCAGCTTCACTCCGATATTCCGAAGCTCATCAACGAACATAAGGTGGACGAAATTCAGCTTCTGGAAGCTTTTTAGTTAACCTCTTTGCACTTGAAGTTCACCGGCAACCTGTTCCTTAACGAGCAACTGATACCATGATGGAAAATTGCATGAACTACTAATGGGAAGAGTAATCATTGGTTCAATATTGTTTGCGCTTTATTTCTCAATGTTTATCTCATAATGTTTCAATTAGTAATGCCTAATAGATACTATTATAAACAGGAAGTAAATATAAAAAAGTAACCACCCAAGAAACAATTTTTGCTTTAAGAAATGTTTCTCAAAGCAACGTTATTAAACTGGAAGTCGTATTATATTTGAATAATTTTGAAATAAAACTGTTCTTCAACTCTTGTTCGCCCAAAAATGAGAATCTATTCAACGTCAACCGTTCTATAAGCACGATGAAATGAATGTTTATGCAATGATCGTACATCGGTTGTGAAACTATTGTTCAACGTTAGAACCATCAGCAATTTACACAAACATCATAAACTTTACTTCAACGTTTATTAAACAATGTTGTATGACGCTATTTGTTTAATCATTTAAGAATGGTTTTAGAAACCGTTATTGTGCACTAGCAGCATAGCGCATAATAACAAGCTTTCTTCGATATTTATTCCACCATAATACAATCAAAACATGCTGGAGCCGTGATACAACTTACCAAATTTATTTCTATTTATAGACATGATTTTATAATTGCTACAAAAACGATTCTTAAACGTTTCTTCAACATCATGTTGCATCATGTAACAATAAAATGAGAAAATGATTTAACTTTCAACATTTCTGCATTTGTGTGTTGAATAGCTCTCTCTCTGATTATGTACCCCCAACATCTTTATTTTATTACACTTTATGGAACAAATCACATCAATGGAAAGACTCGAACTCTGGATCTTTGGGTTCACACTCGTCTGCATCCGCTCTGCTTCAATCCGAATTACATGAATCGGCAGATTTAAAGCAGTATATAAATATTCAATTCCTGAGTCGAATACATTACCGTACTATGCTGCTTAAACATTGCTTACATATTTTATTCAACTAATTGTCTTCATAAACAATGAAGTTGATCAATGTTTGAATAATTGTAACCGCAACGTTTAATCATACTAATTATTTTGCTAGTCTGTCAGTAATTTACGGTGTTCGGTGTTGTGTTGTAAGATTGGTATCGCTTCGAACTTTTTTTTTTTATTTGAACGTCCAAATAAGTGAACTTTATTTATTTTCACTGCTCCTGTTTTGTGTCGGGAGGAGAATGTGTAAAACTTGTGTATCTCCAGGCAGCTATAAGATATGAACATAAGGAAGATAAGCCCGGTTTGACCGGCGGCAACCGAGGGGCGATTCACTGTACTACGTTACTGAATTGAAAATACACATACGAAAAAATACACAGAAATACAAAAATACACACTAAATTCAAAATTCGATTAAAAGTACGCCACATTCGAAAAAATACATAAATTCAAAATAAAAATGCAAAAATGTTCCAATGCACGAGAAATACAAAAACAGTTCAAATTCGATTTAAATGCATAAATACGATAAAATTCATTCAGCAGTAAACGAATTTGAGAATAATGCGACGCTTATGCGAAATTACGTAGAAAATTTCCAAAACATTGATGTTTACAAACATCGTGACTGGACACCTGGCGACACCTGAAGCTGGATAGGATCCAAGCTTCCGGAACTTACCCAGAGCACAATCCGTCATCCGAGCCGTCAACAAACTCCATTGGGGCTTTTTCAGATCAGTACAATTTCAAGGCAAAATTATAGCGGTTTTAAAATTGAAAACAAACCATTATCAAGTGGATCTTCTTCAAAGGTTGCTGATAATGATGCGGAAAGAAGTTTGCCAATTTCTACGAAGACTGCAATTTCCTCTTCTTTTCCGCTACGACGATCTTCTTGGAAGATTGCTCCAGGAATTCATCGAGATATTTACATCGGGATTCATGTGCATCCAATGGAGTTCCGCCACTATAAAATATTCTTTGAACTCTTTCCAGTACCTTTTCGTCACGATCAACATCAGCATTTCTTCAAGAATTCGTAGCAAGAATCCTCCTGGCAGTGCCATCAAAATTCTGTCATATATGTCCCCGAGATTTTTTCATAAATTTCGTTTTCAAATCCACCATGAATTCCTTCGTCGTTTCTTCCAGTAATTCCTTCTTCGAGGTTCTTCCTTTTCAGATTCCTGTAGGGTGTAGGGGTTTCTTCTGGGAATTTTTCCAAAAGTTGTTGCAGAAATCCCTGGTGGGATTCATCAAAGAGTTCCCTCTGGAGCTACAGACTCTTGTGTGGGAATCTCAAAAAGAACTGCGTGTGCGAATCACAAAATCAACAATTGGAGGAACTTCTGGAGACATTCCAGAAGGAGCGGACGAAAGAATACCACGACTAATTGCTGGAGGAATCCTAGTATAAGTTACAGAAGGTATCCAAGATTGTAGAAGAAATTCCTGGAGGAATCCTAGAATGAACTTCAATGCAAGTTTCTGTGGCAAGCCACGACCGAGGCCACGACTAATCTTAGAAGTCCCGGAGGAATCACAAAATCGTCTATTCCACCTTTTTTGCCTCGTTTTTTTTTTGTTTCCTTGGAAAATCGAACGTCACAAACCATGCTGCGATGGAACCTTTATTAATTCCGAAGTTGTTCTTTCAAAACCTGCAGGATGTCTGCGCCGAATGCTATGCTGATCGGAGCTATTTTGGTTGGGTGGAAATGGTGGTTCAGGAACACAAAACAATTCTAATATTGTAATTTCTATTTGCAGTATTCAAAAACCTGGGTGAATTTCGGTTTGTTTACAAACATACAATTCTCAAATGCAAAATGTGAAAATCAATGCGAAAATACACATTTATTTGAAAAATACTCAATTATTTCATCAATACATGTCAATTCGAATTTATTCACAAAAGTGCAAATCAATGCACTAATACAAAAAATACATGCCAATGCACAAAAAATACACCTATTCGATTTTCAATACACAGGCCTGCATCGAAAATACATTAGTGAATCGCCCCTCGGCGGCAACAAAGTGGATAGAGTAGATTGTCAATCAAACAGAGGAGCCGCCCAGGAGCCGCCCAGCATCCACTTCAGCTGCTTTTTCTGGTGTTTTTGTTACCGATTTTGCTGCCGTTGGAGCGTGTAGTGTAAAAGGTAAGTCAAAATGTTTTTAAAAGTGTGAAGAGTGCGATATTTAGAGCTGCCCAGGTAACCACTAAGCATTTGAATAAGCCGTGTATCAGCCCGTATAACGCATTTAAACTGCTTGCTGCCCTACATAAGCAGTTCGAATGCATAGCTGCCTTGAGTTAGCATAAGCTGTGCTGCTCAAAAGCTTTCGGCCATTAATTAGCATTTCAACTGCTTGAAGTAATTTCACTTGGGAGCATACAGAATGCTTTTCAACTGCTCTTTAAATGCTAGGAGCAAAAAGGTTGGGAGATATGTTACGCATTTGGCAACACATTTTGTCTCTCTCTCTCTTACAGAGCCTATGCTTCTGTTTACAAATTTGTGCATCTTATTTGTTTCTTCATTTTCCCCTACTCATCCAAAAGCACCAAAGAAAACATTACTGCAGCTGGATTGGATTGGGAACTTGTCCATCAAAAAATCACCAATTATTTATCATTTCGTCGGAAAATATGTGCCGAATAGGTGGATGTTTTTGTGGAGCATAGGATTGTTTGAAAGAGGGAAGAAACAATCATATTCCACAGATATTTAAAAGAAGGGATCGTAATGCTCTACCACAATGAAAACAAGTTTTGGATGTTGAATCTGAAGCTATTATCAAATCATTCTTTATATTGGCGATTAAATCAACGCACGCCACCGGGACAGCTTTAGCATCGTGGATCAGGAGCAACAGAATCCGAAGCAGATATGATTAATCAATCTCCGGATCGTAAGTTCAAACCTACATCACTACAAAAATCAGCAAAAAAGTACCACCTAGCACCGGCTGGAATACGGAAGGACGATGAAGCGGGAAGCAGACTGAGAGAACGAGAAGCAGACGTCAATCTATTTTTGTTTTTTTTTTGCTCGACGAGGCGTTACGCTTCTTTGACATTTCGTCACGACGTTCCTGAAGGGATAGCACTAAGACAGCCCGTTATTTTGCCAAAACCTGCTGTGAGGTAGCACTATATGCGCATATACGGCTAATTAGCATTAAACGCCTTGTCGTAAAGGCTACTATAATGCTGAAGGAATGCTATTTTAAATGCTTACTGGTTACTTGGGTGCTGCAAGAAGTTTGTTTGGTCTTCAAGCTTGTAGCCGCGGTTGCTCTTTTTAGGCTCCTAATCAACAATCGTGTTTACAAAAAGGAGCAGGGCGAACAACGATAATTAAGTGACACAGTTCCACTGCTAATCAACATTGCTTGAATAAAAGTGTAACATTTGTATTAAAGAAACTTGGTAATATCTTGTTGTTAAGCTATATCAGTGAAGTTGAACAAAATGATCAAGCAAAAGTTGTTAAACTTTAAATAGACTACTAGTTCCATTGAAGATCTTATGTGGAATAACGGCATCTAATACGTTGGAAGCAGCTTGTATTCTATCATTTTTAGAGCACTATTGAACAGATGATGTGAATATTTAAGCAACTGCTTTTAAACTTGTATACCATTGGTTATTCAATGAGCAGAAATATGTTTAACTAATGTGCAGTTTCCACTGCATGAAACATTTATTCGCCATTTTGTTCAACATAAACTCTTGTACAACTGTCGGCGCCTTTGTAGCACATTTAATCAACTGACATGCTTATTAATGATTTTGAATTGTTACTTAGGCAAAACACAAACTTTGTTTTGTTTTGAAGTATGACAGATTGTTTCGCGCGCGCAGACGCACCGAGTCAGCTGATTCATACTGCCGCAACCAGTTGCATAGATGGCAGTAGTGAGCAACCAAATTGCAACGTATTCGGTTTACACATGATTTTGTTGAAAAAATGCTCTAGCGTGAACATCTGTTATCTGTGCTTCTTGTAACCCTCATTTTTTTTTCATTTATTTAGTTCACATCAAATTCATGATAATACTGAATCAACAATTTGCCGCCATAATACTCGATTTGCAGCTGCAGCTCTCCATCCTCGGTCACGCCCAACACTCGCCAGATCACGCTCCACCTGGTCCGCCCATCGTGCTCTCTGCGCTCCACGCCTTCTTGTACCAACCGGATGGTTAGCAAACACCAACTTTGCAGGGTTGTTGTCCGGCATTCTTGCAACATGCCCTGCCCACCGTATCCTTCCAGCTTTGGCCACTTTCTGGATACTGTGTTCGCCGTAAAGTGCAGCGAGCTCGTGGTTCATCCTTCTCCGCCACACACCGTTCTCCTGCACACCGCCGAAGATCGTTCTTAGCACCCGTCGCTCGAAAACTCCGAGTGCTTGCAGGTCCTCCTCGAGCATCGTCCATGTCTCGTGTCCGTAGAGAACCACCGGACTTATTAACGTCTTGTACATGGTACATTTGGTGCGGGGGTGAATCTTTTTTGACCGCAGTTTCTTCTGGAGCCCATAGTAGGCACGACTTCCACTGATGATGCGCCTTCGTATTTCACGGCTCACGTTATTGTCTGCCGTTAGCAAGGAACCGAGGTAGACGAATTCTTCTACCACCTCGAAAGTATCCCCGTCTATCGTAACATTGCTGCCAAGGCTTGTCCTGTCTCGCTCAGTCCCACCTACCAGCATGTACTTTGTCTTGGCCGCATTCACCACCAGTCCGACCTTTGCTGCTTCACGTTTCAGGCGGGTGTACTGTTCTGCCACCGTTCCAAATGTTCTGGCTATAATATCCATGTCATCCGCAAAACAGACAAATTGGCTGGATTTCGTGAAGATCGTACCTCGGCTGTTGAGCCCGGCTCGTCGCATAACACCTTCCAGGGCGATGTTGAATAGTAGGCAGGAAAGTCCATCACCTTGTCGTAGTCCCCGTCGAGATTCAAATGAACTGGATAGTTCACCAGAAATCCTTACGCTGTTCTGCACACCGTCCATCGTTGCTCTTATCAGTCTAGTCAGCTTCCCGGGAAAGCTGTTCTCGTCCATAATTTTCCATAGCTCTGTGCGGTCGATACTGTCGTATGCCGCTTTGAAGTCGATGAACAGGTGATGCGTTGGGACCTGGTATTCACGGCATTTCTGGAGGATTTGCCGTACGGTGAAGATCTGGTCCGTTGTCGACCGGCCGTCGATGAAACCGGCTTGGTAACTTCCCACGAACTCATTTACTTTAGGTGAAAGACGACGGAAGATGATCTGGGATAGCACTTTGTAGGCGGCATTCAAAACGGTGATCGCTCGAAAGTTCTCACACATTAACTTGTCGCCTTTCTTGTGGATGGGACAGATTATCCCTTCCTTCCACTCCTCCGGTAGCTGTTCGGTTTCCCAGATCTTGACTACTAACTGGTGCAGACAGGTGGCCAACTTTTCCGGGCCCATCTTGATGAGTTCTGCTGCGATACCGTCCTTACCAGCCGCTTTGTTGTTTTTGAGCTGGTGGATGGCATCCTTAACTTCCCTCAGCGTGGGAGTTGGTTCGTTCCCGTCCTCTGCTGCACCAACATAGTCATTTCCTCCGCTGCCTTGGTCCTCCGTGCCTACATTGTCTTCGCCATTCAGGTGCTCGTCGAAGTGCTGCTTCCACCTTTCGATTACCTCACGTTTGTCCGTCAGGAGGCTCCCTTCCTTATCCCTGCATATTTCGGCTTGCGGCACGTAGCCTTTGCGGGATGCGTTGAGCTTCTGGTAGAACTTGCGTGTTTCCTGTGAACGGCACAGCAGTTCCATTTCCTCGCACTGCGCTTCTTCCAGGCGGCGCTTTTTCTCCCGAAAGAGACGGGTCTGCTGCTTCTGCTTCTGTCTGTATCGCTCCACATTCTGTCGGGTTCCATGCTGCAGCATTACCGCCCGCGCTGCATCCTTCTCCTCCAGAACCGCTCTGCACTCCTCGTCGAACCAATCGTTTCGTCGACTCCGTTCTACGTACCCGATAGTGCTCTCGGCTGCGTTGTTGATGGCTGCTTTCACTGTACTCCAGCAGTCCTCTAGAGGGGTCACATCGAGCACACCCTCGTCCGGCAACGCTGCCTCGAGATTCTGCGCGTATGCGGTGGCGACATCCGGTTGCTTCAGTCGCTCTAGATCGTACCGGGGCGGCCGCCGGTAATGTACGTTGTTTATAACGGAGAGTTTTGGGCGCAGTTTAACCATCACCAGGTAGTGATCGGAGTCGATATTAGCGCCACGATAGGTCCTGACGTCGATAATGTCGGAGAAGTGCCGTCCATCAATCAGAACGTGGTCGATTTGCGATTCCGTTTGTTGTGGTGATCTCCAGGTGTAACGATACGGGAGGCTGTGCTGGAAGAAGGTGCTACGAATGGCCATGTTCTTAGAGGCGGCGAAATCGATGAGGCGTAGGCCATTTTCGTTCGTCAGCTGGTGGGCGCTGAACTTTCCAATCGTCGGTCTGAATTCCTCCTCCTGGCCTACCTGAGCGTTTAGATCCCCTATGATGATCTTGACGTCGTGGTTTGGGCAGCGGTCGTACTCGCGTTCGAGCTGCGCGTAAAATGCGTCTTTGTCATCATCAGTGCTTCCGGAGTGTGGGCTGTGCACGTTTATTATGCTAATGTTGAAGAATCGGCCCTTGATCCTCAACCTGCACATTCTTTCGTCGATCGGCCACCAACCGATCACGCGCCTCTGCATGTCGCCCATCACTATAAAAGCTGTTCCCAGCTCACGTGTGTTGCCGCAACTCTGGTAGATGGTATGATTACCTCTAAACGTTCGCACCATAGATCCTGTCCAACACACCTCCTGCAGCGCTACGATTCCGAACCCGCGGTCCTTCAGTATATCGGCGAGTATGCGGGTGCTCCCGATGAAGTTGAGAGATCTGCAGTTCCACGTACCGAGCTTCCAATCGCAAGTCCCTTTTCGTCGCTGTGGTCGTCGCCATTGGTATCGGTTCGCATTCTTCTCTTGTTGATTTTCCGGTGCTAGTCTTTTTTACGGCTGGCTCGCAGGGCCTGACACCAACCCACTAACCCAGGGAGCTGGGCTTACCTTCCCGGAAGCTACGGGTTCTGCATTGGCATTTCCTCCAACTACAGTGCTAAATAGCTAGGCTCGAGTGCCAGTCTTCGCCGGGGGTGGTGTTTTTAATGGGCGCCCAGGAGATAATATTTTACCTGAGCTTCCAACCCTGTGGCCATCGAAAAACACTCTGATGGTAACCCATTTTGCTGTTTGTTTTGATTCTGCGTTCCGTTTCGCCCCATTCCATGAGCAGAATGACGTTTGAATCATTTTTAATTACGATGTGCAGATTAGGGAAGGTTCATTTATTACGTCAATCGTTTTTCGGGATTTCTAGGCCCCCTCTCTCCCCTCTGTCACGCTATTGCCCCATACCTCTTGCTATACCTTAGGCGCCGTCCACAAATTACGTAACGCTCTAGGGGGAGGGGGGAGTACGGTCGAGCGTTACGACCCATACAAAAAAATTAGGATTTCCATACACAAAAGCGTTACGGAAGGGGCAGGGGGTCGAAAAATACCGATTTTAGCGTTACGTAATGAATGGATACTGCCTTATACACGTACTGTCACATTTTCCAAGACCCCCCTCCCCCAAATGTTGGACGTAATTTATGAACGTTCCCTTACACCTTGCCTTATACTAATGACACACATGGTATACAAGAATCACTGTACAATTGCGCTTGAAATGAGTACCATACTGAAAATTCTCTCAGTTCAAGTCAGTCTTGTTAGAATTTTCTTGACACTGCGTACCGTTGTACAGGAATCACACTCGTATCACATGTCTGTCCGGGGTATTAGAGGGGGTCAAATTAAAAAGTGTTCAGATTAGATGCGGTCAAACCAACGGGGG